>NC_091121.1:16260936-16325936 GCF_040183065.1 Periplaneta americana
TTTAAGGCACTGTTTATTTGTTTATTTAAGTATTTATGTTCTAATGCCTAACCACTTCACTATACGTGATTCAGGTTCCGCATATTGCGGATAGATGGCAGGACTAACCCATTTTATAGTCGAACATCACTTCGGCGGGCCACACTGTGCGTGATGTGTGTCTGTAGAGAGTTATGTCGTGTACTAGGGTGAGTGTGTGTCTTAGTGTTTGTGAAAGTGCATGGAAAGAGTGATCATGATGAAAATGCGGAAGGGAGAAGGTGAAACGCGGTGCAGGCACTTAGCCTACTCCTGTCGAATAGCACCAAAGGGGCCGCCAGGCTTAACGTCCCCGTCCGACGGACGAATCACTATCAACAGTGATTCTCTTCATATGCACTGCGGAGAGATTTAGGATTTAACCCAGGCATATTGGTGCACAATCTAGTGATTAGAAGTTGTGCACCACCATCTCTCCTAGTCCCGAGGTAGAAATTTTGAATGAAAATTTCTGACTCCGCCGGGAATCGAACCCGGGCCACCTAGTCTGGAGACAGACGCGCTGCCATAGAGCTAACTCGGCGGACTTCTTTATTTATTTATTTATTTATTTATTTATGTAATACATATTTACTTACAATTTAGTTATTTATTTGTTAGGCTTACTTATTTATTTATTTTATTTTTATTTTATTATATATTTATTTTTTATTTATTATTGTATTTTATAGATAGATTATATTCTAAGAAATCAAATTAACTTGCATTAACCTTACATCAGATTCAATTCTGTAATGAATTAACAATAATTCTTAAATACCAATTTTTGTGTGATCATTATTTTTCTGTTCATAATATTCCTCGACTCTCATGCTCTACCAAGCATCATGTAGTCTGGTCTTGGCTCTACCTAAACATGATGCTTGCCGATTGCAGGGGACTTGCTCCGCGTGTTAGGCCTATATCAAAGTAGGTAAACATTGGCTTCCTCCTATTTCGACGGAGCAGTGTACCTGTCCCATATCACGGCTATCCTTTCTGGTGTTAGGGTGAAAAATGCAACAAATACTTTAGATAAATCTGTGGTGGATTATGAATTATACAAGATGATGATTATTATTGGTATTATTATTATTATTATTATTATTATTATTATTATTATTATTAGATTAACTTTAATATTTCCTAAGTAACTTCAGTGTCCATGGTTAACTCGACAATAATACGAAGTGAAATCCAGCCCCACAAAACAAAAAGTTAATAGCTCTACAGTCATACGAGGGGCAAGGGCCGGACCGAGCACCCGTTCTCTAGTAGCCTACTTCGTAACTACCATACGGGATAGGGGCGCTGCACAGTTCGTGCTGCAGGTATCCAAGTCGGCTTTTTAGCCTGAATTCGCCACCCCGATCACGAGGCTAGGTGACTTCACTGCAGACACTACACCCTTGAAAATCTTTTTGCTTATAGCTGGGAATCGAACACAGTATTCTCTGGTTAGTAGTTAGGGTAAAACTACACAAAGAAGACAGTTATTTCCTACGTAAGATGCATTACAGAAACTGTGCAGAACAGTGTTCAAATTTACATAGACTCGAGTAGTAAATTTATTAACCCCTTTTGTAGCGAGACAAAGTGCTTCATCTTATATATAAAATCAATGTGGCTATGTATGTATGTATATATGTATGTACTCTATACAAATATACACACTTTCACCGACACTTGCCAAAGTTTCCACATTTAACCTTCATAACCAGGAGAAGAATATAGGCTACATTAAAATCGGACAAATGGACATTAAATTAATTAAAAAGATAAAAAATAAAAATAAATTAATACAATCAAACATTCATATATAATATTAAAATGCAATCTTATACAGTCAATTGTTCATTATTATTGTCTGCTGTATTCAACATCGACTTCCATGAGGCCATGGAAAAATTACACGAAATTAAGAAATATTGTTGATACATCATGAAGACCAAAATCTAGACAATCTAGCTTGTGTGGTTGTAGCCTGTATATATTTTCGTTTGCTTTTACTTTGTTTATAGTTTGATTTTCTATTATTTTTTTCGTATTTCTGGCTGTGTGGAAGAAGGTCTAATGACCTTAACTATATCAGAATGAATAAATAAATAAACAAAAACAAATAAATATATATTAAAAACAGTTGAACGTAAGGCACACGACGAAATGTTTTCTTTTCGATGCCTGATCTAGAGCTGTTTAAATTAAGTTAACCCTGGCAGGCATTTGTCTAAGAAGTTCATTAATTCATGTACGTGACGCTATGGAAAGATTAGTAAAGACAATTCGTTTTGGTTGTGTGTAGTTGGATTTCCGAGATTTCCGAAAATCCTAATAACCAGTTTAATTAAAAATAGAAGCAGAAAGGAAAACACAGGCAACGACGGGTGATTTCAGCTAGTTTTAAATGAATGTAATTTTGTGAGAAGGAAATATAGGGCTGTATAGCAGCAATGGACGTCTTTTGTTGAATAGAAATCTATGCCAAAATCACAAGCCCCTACGTTCAGCACAGAAAAGACAACGTTGTCAACAATTCATAATAATAAATATCTCGACATTGTCTTTATTATCTTCCGGATTTCGTTATGAGTTTAATTACTTCCGCGGTAGGTTGGACGTCCTTCCACGAGCTCCGCTATCCGGTTCCAAGGCCAGGACTATCAAACATCAAACTGGACATTCCTGTTAATTGAAACTCCAAGAAATTATCAACCACTTCAATTAACCCACAAACTTGCTCCCTGCCTCCACTACAAAAATGATTTAATTTGCCGACGTTTAACATAATTGCAGGTAACGCCTTCACCTCATTAAGTCACACTTGCATAGTCTCGCGATAATTGAGAGAAAATTGATGTTAATTGCAAGTGCATTCGTTATCACTCGAAGGGGCGTCACGGATGACGTCGCAAGCACTTATCATCCAACCCCCGCTAAGAACAGTAGACTCTGTCTTCATGCTCATCATCACCATCGCCATCAATAATATTTAACCCTATTCACAAGAGAAGTAATATTAATGTGCTCATATCGAAACCTCCCCTCGTAGTGTCTACATTGTTAGATCTTCACAGAAGGGAAACAAATATAAAAATTATCTGCTCATACTAACCATAAACTTGCTTTATTTTTAATATAGTGAAACTTCCCAATAGCGGACACCGCCGGGGAAAAATTAAATGTCCGTTATTAAGAAGTGTCCGCTATTTAGTAAATCGTTAGTATGTATACAGTACATCAAAATTTCTCATACGTATTCAACACTATATTTTACAGTACAATACAGTAGACAGTGAGATTGTTTATAGTATTCATCCAGAGAGAAATCGTACCAGTAAATGTTTTGTAAATGAAATAAACATCAGTTACTGTACCACTTCACCTTACACAAAGAAATCTAGAATTGCATTCTCAGCGTATGATTTTAAAATAACGTCCTTGTTTTTTTTTTTTTTTTTTTTTTTTTTTCAAAATTTCACTAACCTGAGTTTTTCCCACATTAAACTTTGTGGCCAGCTCACGAACACTTAATTTCTCCTTCTCACTATGCTTTACAATATCCACTTTCTCTTTTAGTGACAAACGTTTACGTTTTTGTGACATTTTTAATGTGATTGTACTTCCGAACACTCAACTTGACAAACTAAGAAAGTACGGACTGCTCACGTACAGTATCACAACTAACAACTGTGCTGCTTACCTTCAGTAAAGTACAAGAACGTTCAAATGCACGATAATGATTGTTGCAAAGAATTCCGTTACAATTCCGTTTAATTTACAACAGTCTTTTTCTTTTTTTCTTTCACGCTGTCCGTTATTTGGAAGTTTTAATTGTTGTTGGGAGATACATTTCAGTGTCCGCGTCCGTTATTGAGAATGTCCGCTATTTGGAAGAATTTTATCATAAGGGCCAATGTTATTTTGCAGGGGAATTTTAAAATGTCCGCTATTGGAAAGTGTTCGTTAAGGGAAGTTTCACTGTATAAGTTTATCGAACATGTGAATGCCCTGCTGGGCCTTCAGAAGATATTACTGACTTGGCTGGCGCAGCGCGTTGAGGGGTGACTAGAGTTTGAAGTTGAGGCACATTTACTCTGAAGTTAAGTACAGTAGTGGCAAAAAAAAAAATCGGACCGACACGGAATAATCGAAGTCCCCGAAATGAGCCACTGCGCATGTCACGCCCGCATTCACAAGATAGCGAGTAATTTATTAAAATTGTTGTAGTTTCGACTGCTGACGTAGCCCATTTCGAAAGCCACTAGAAAATAAGCTGGTAAAATTCATGTTCTGGGAATAATTAAGTACCCGAGCCATTCAATGAAGACGAAAACAGTGACCAGCTGCATGGCTGTTGTTCAACTGCACAGGTGGTTTCGGGTCCAACGAATATGCACCGACGCTCTGGAGTGAACAAGGCTCTGAAATCAGCTACAAAGGTCGGTCCGGTTTTTTTGCCACTGTTGTACATACAGAATAATACCGTGTTTACAAAGGAGCTGCCAAAGTAGTCCCTCCCCTCATACACACATCATGTTAGGCAATATAGACCGAGCAAGGAAAAAATTAAATGTTCGCCTGAAGGACAGACGTAAATATTACGTTGGTGGAATACATCGCATTATAGTCTCTAGGTTGTAGAAACCTAATATTATTCTTAGGCCTATAAACAGTTATACAGGGCAATCCTGCTAGCGAAGGTACCTTGTAACAATTTTAATAACAATAATAATAATAATAATAATAATAATAATAATAATAATAATAATAATAATAATAAAACTTACTTACTGGCTTTTAAGGAACCCGAAGGTTCATTGCCGCCCCCACATAAGCCCGCCATTGGTCCCTATCCTGAGCAAGATTAATTATTATTATAATACCCCACCTCCCTCAAATCCATTTTAATATTATCTTCCCATCTACGCCTCGGCCTCCCTAAAGGTCTTTTTCCCTCCGGCCTCCCAACTAACACTTTATATGCATTTCTGGATTCGCCCAAACGTGCTACATGCCCTACCCATCTCAAACGTCTGGATTTAATGTTCCTAATTATGTCAGGTGAAGAATACAATGTGTGCAGTTCTGTGTTGTGCAACTTTCACCATTCTCCTGTAACTTCATCACTCTTAGCCCCAAATATTTTCCTAAGCACCTTATTCTCAAACACCCTTAACCTATGTTCCTCTCTCAAAGTGAGAGTCCAAGTTTCACAACCATAAAGAACAACCGGTAATATAACTGTTTTATAAATTCTACTTTCAGATTTTTTAACAGCAGACTGGATGATAAAAGGTTCTCAACCGAATAATAACAAGCATTTCCCATATTTATCCTGCGTTTAATTTCCTCCCGAGTATCATTTATATTTGTTCCTGTTGCTCCAAGATATTTGAACTTCTCCACCTCTTCAAAAGATAAATTTCCAATTTTTATATTTCCATTTCGTACAATATTCTCGTCACGAGACGTAATCATATACTTTGTCTTTTCGGAATTTACTTCGAAACCTATCTCTTTCCTTGCTTCCAGTAAAATTCCCGTGTTTTCCCTAATCGTTTGTGGAATACTTAATTATTAGAATATCAAAACACGTACAATTTGTATCTGTAGGCTAGAAATTACAAACTAAGGCAAAGAAGCGTCCCGCGCCGTGGCGTCGTGGTCTAAGGCATCCTGCCTAGGACTCGCGTTACGGTATGCGCGCTGGTTCGAATTCTCATGGGGGAAGAAATTTTCTCATGAAATTTCGGCCAGTGTATGGGACCAGTGTCCACCCACCATCGTGTTGCACTTGGGGAGCTACGATAGGTAGCGAAATCCGGTTGCGAAAGCCAGCTGTGACGGCTGGGGGGATCATCGTTCTAACCACACGATACCTCAATTCTGGTTGAATGATCGTCCACCTCTGCTTCAGCATGTGGGCGGGAGGCCAACAACCGGCTGGTCGCTCTGGGCCTTTCACGGGCTGTATGCCACGGATTATTATTATTATCATTATTATTATTATTATTATTATTATTATTATTATTATTATTATTATTATTATTATTAAGGAAAGGAAGCGATATAAATACAGTAATTATAAGACATAGGACACAGAAATGTACTTGTCTGAAACTAATTAGATTACTATAAAAGAAACAATATTTAGATAAAGCATTTAGAAAACAATATGTTCTGTTTAACATAAACCTAATCCCCGTATGAGTAAACTCGGTACCAAAAAACGAAGATAATATTATACCCCAGATGACATATACATTGCTCATTCCTGTGTTAAAATCGGTTGCACTTTGAAGAGAACAACCGCCAGGATCGCCACGCGTCCGCCGTAAACGAACACGAGATGGCAGCACAGTCGCTAATGGAATTCAAATGGGAGTTATGACGTGACTCCTTATGTAACAACTATAGTCCCGTCGCTCTAATTTCCGGCAGCCAATCACGTTGCAGGTCGGCTACATTTAAACGTGTGCGTCTTGTGATTCGCTGATGAAGATGTTAAGCATTTCCTAGGGCTGGATAAATACTTAATATATAATCGCCCGCCATTTTGGCTCTTTCGTTGGCGTTCGCAGAAAGCACACGAGGACGTTATTTGCCGCTCAATTATTTGCTGAATTACAGTGCGTTTGATTTATTATCATAGGAGCTACGACATGATAATGTTTAACGGTGTGGCAAATAGATGCCTCGTCTGGTAGCTCGGCAACGAAAGAACAAAAATGGCGAATGATACTACCTACCTAGACTTTATAGAGCCTTGACTTCCTATGACGTAAACAAAGAGGAGGAGTCACGCCGGGAATAACAGCGTCGCAACTATAGATGACAGCATAGTAAACCTGACAAAAGTTGTTACCGTCAAAACCTATAACGCCGAGCAATCTGGGTATATATGATCTAGTATTAGGAGAGAGTTGGGTAGTATCGGACATCGGGTAATATCGGAGAGTGCGTTTCTTTCATCTACCACTAGATGGTAGTAGCTGAATAATATGGTTACGTTTCTGTATGCGATATGACAGAAACGTAACCCTGTTATTCAGGTACTACCATCTGGTGGTAGATGAAAGAAACGCACTGTCCGATACTACCCAACTCTCCCCTATGCTTAAAATGAGAATAATTGAAGTATTCTATTTAATTAAAGTAATGTTTTGTAGATTAACTTTGGAACAAAGTACAGTAAACTCAGACTCAAATGAAGTAATATGAAGTACCGGTATAACAAATTAACAAGATACTTATTTAAAATATACAGTAGGCTATGTTAAATATAATAATGTATTAATACTAATTTAAATTAGATATTCCAAATATGTCCTATTTCTAATATGGGCTTATACTGTATAATTTCTAAACATATAGATTCTGGTACTTCAAAATTCAAATTTGATCATTACTCTTTTTTCTTTAATTTAAGAAACTACTACCGTCGTTGAAGTATTCTTACCACGTAATTTCTACGTTCGTTCGTTCACGATTTGGTGATTCAAAGACAGACGCACATTAGTGTCAGTCGTTATGCCTTTTTTAAGTACTACATCCAATCTATCACTCACTCTGCTGTATTCTCAGCATATATTGACACAGATTGAGGGTGCCGTGTTCGATTGAGACAGAACTGGATGACGTACGCGTTTCGTACAACCCCGGAACTGCACAACTCATTCATAACGCCGCACGACATGAAAATGACGGGTGTGATGTCACCGGCCGGTCAATCACCAGGTGGCTAACCCCTTGCGTAACTGCGAAATTATGTCCGCCATGTTGCCAGACCTGATGCTACGCATATCAATGGTAGCTGAGTCGGCACAGAAGGTGGATGTAGTATCGATACTCATGTGTCCCGATGTTCGAGATTTTAGTGAAATTTCGATATACTACCACATCATAGACGGGAGGAAAAAGTACTTAAATCATCAAAAAATTATCTTGGAATTGTAACACATCACAGTAGAGACACGATGTAATCATTTCGAAAGCTATTAGCTCACCTACCCTATCTCCGCATATACCTGTCTCTACCTTACGTATAACCGATCGATTATTTTCTCCGACATTTGCACACACGATGACGTATTATTATTATTATTATTATTATTATTATTATTATTATTATTATTATTATTATTATTATTATTATTTACTTACTGGCTTTTAAGGAACCCGGAGGTTCATTGCCGCCCTCACATAAGCCCGCCATTGGTCCCTATCCTGAGCAAGATTAATCCAGTCTCTATCATCATATCCCACCTCCCTCAAATCCATTCTAATATTATCTTCCCAGCTACGTCCCGGCCTCCCCAAAGGTATTTTCCCCTCCGGCCTCCCAACTAACACTCTATATGCATTCTCGATTCGCCCTTACGTGCTACATGCCCTGCCCATCTCAAACGTCTGGATTTAATGTTCCTAATTATGTCAGGTGAAGAATACAATGCGTGCAGTTCTGTGTTGTGTAACTTTCTCCATTCTGTAACTTCATCCCTCTTAGCCCCAAATATTTTCCTAAGCAACTTATTCTCAAACACCCTTAACCTATGTTCCTCTCTCAAAGTGAGAGTCCAAGTTTCACAACCATACAGAAGAAGCGGTAATATAACTGTTTTATAAATTCTAACTTTCAGATTTTTGGACAGCAGACTGGATGATAAGAGCTTCTCAACCGAATAATAACACGCATTTCCCATATTTATTCTCCGTTTAATTTCCTCCCGAGTGTCATTTATATTTGTTACCGTTGCTCCAAAATATTTGAATTTTTCCACTCTTCGAAGGATAAATCTCCAATTTTTATATTTCCATTTCGTACAATATTCTGGTCACGAGACATAATCATATACTTCGTCTTTTCGAGATATACTTCCAAACCTATCTCTTTACTTGGTTCCAGTAAAATTCCCGTGTTTTCCCTAATCGTTTGTGGATTTTCTGCTAACATATTCACGTCATCCGCATAGACAAGCATATTATTATTATTATTATTATTATTATTATTATTACTATTATTATTATTATTATTATTATTAATTCCAGAATGAACTCTTTCTTTTCCTTGTTGACATTTCCTCCCGTCATCGTATTCCTCATTTTGGAGAAGTTGTTGAAGATAATATTTGAAGTCAATATCGATATACACGTCTTATAGCCTGAATAATAGAGTGATTCTATGAATATTTCAACTCGAGGGATAAAAATTGAAACTATAGTGGGGTTGTTTGTTATTTATTAAATGTGTTCTTAAATGTCTTAAGTGTCTTATTCAATAAGAAAATTTGCAAAAGCATGTCATGAACGTATATGTCATAAATCAAAAAGTCCACACCTGTGAAGTAACGGTTAGCACGTCTAGCCGCGAAACCAGGTAGCCCGGGTTCGATTCCCGGTCGGGGCAAGTTACGTGGTTTAGGTTTTATCCGGGGTTTTCCCTCAACCCAATATGAGCAAATGCTGGGTAACTTTCGGTGTTGGACCCCGGAATCATTTCACCGGCATTATCACCTTCATCTCATTCAGACGCTAAATAACCTAAGCTGTTGATAAAGCGTCGTAAAATAACCTACTAAAATAAAAATAAATCAAAAGTTGTAGAATTAAATATTATATTGAAATCGTAGTGCAACCGACACTTTTCAATGTGAGATTTCACTGGGTAATACAATTATTTCCATTTCACACTTTGTATTACTTCCTCAACATAAAGGATGATACAGTGTAATGTTTACATACGAGTTAAATCATCTGTAATGATATGTAATTATTCTCTGTTAAAGCTATACATTTGCACTTAGCTATTAATTTATTTCTTTAAGTAACAAAATAAAATAGCAATAATAACCACCAGAATAAAATTCAGAGATGTCAGAACATAATGATAACGTCACTTCGTAACGCACTACTTTTTCACCATAAATAATTTAATATTAAGTATAAGTAAAAGCTAAAATCTTCTTCTACAACTGGATTTTTTGAAATTCATTTTCGAGCTGAACTTTTAGAGAAATTGAGACAAGAACATGGTCAACTGTAAAACGACTTTACATTTATGTCAGTTCGTAACTAAAAATACTACGTTCAATATAAGACGCAAATTTTGTTCCTGAAATGCATTTTCTAAATTAACATAACCTGAAATAGTTTTTTTTAAACGATGTTGTCAGATTTAATTTATTAAAAGTATCATATATTTTAAACAAGATTTTTTGTAGAAAAATGTATTATGAATGTTAGTTCGTAACGCATGAAATCCATCAATATTTTTGTTGTTGTCAGTGACGGATTCTCATAAGCATGTTTTGTATTTTTCATTGAATGTACAGGGTTATTCCCGACTATTCAAAAGCATTTAACAATACAATTACATGGACTATTTTGAGTACAAAATCTCATGTCCACATTGATCTTATTCTCAGTATTTAAGGAGATACTACTACTACTGCTGCTACTACTATTAGTACTGCTACTGCTACTGTTACTACTACTGCTGCTGTTTATATATAGAATACTTCTCCACAGAAACAGATTAAACATATTTATTCTTCTTCTTTCGCAGCTAACTCTCGTTTATTTTCTCATAACATGCTGCATATATAGCCTACTCTTCTTTCGGAGCTTGAAATGTATTATTTTTCCTTCACAGACATTTCTGAAATTCTGCCCAAATATTTTGAGTTACTCTGTAGTATGTGGCCGAGAATTGGTGCACTTTGTATTTTTATCTCTTCAAGTACTTAATGTCATTTTCTATATTTCCTGTTTCCTGCCATTGACACCACAGGCCGTATGTCAACAGAGGCCAGTTTTCATCAAATTAATTTCTTCCATTTGTTTCTCGGGTTTCAAGGCTCTCTTGTTTCATTCTTTAAGATGAAGAATTGCATATTGTTGAGTGAGAAGTAGGTCAGCCTATGCGTAAGTTAAAGGGCAGAGGAAATGACAAGAGAATGCAAATACATACTGTATTGGAGATAACAGTTTATTGCTCGCTGGTTCGAGTCTTCACGAGGGAAGAAATTTTCTCCTTAAATTTCGGCCAGTCTATGGAACCGGTGCCACCTTGCATCATGATGAATTTGGCGAGGTATAGTTAGTAGCGAAATCAGATTTCAAGAGCCAGCTATAGTGGCTGGGAGATGATCGTTCACTTCTGCTGAGTCGGTTGGTTCGCCATGGGCTGCCGCGCCTGGGATTTGTTTTTTTTTATTAACCGACGACCTTTATGTAAAATTTAGTTCTGATATCTTGCAATTGATATGTAAGTTAAAAGATTAAAATAAAATTAGAGAAGAAATAAATAAAATTGAAATGCCGTGTTTTGGGTTATATAACCTTACAACGCTTCAGCCCAAGTACGTTTTATGTCCATCCATAAATAAAATGAGTTGCGTGTGCTGCACGGCTAAGCTAGCTTCACCGACCATCGACGAAATAAAAGACTACAGGTATCGTAATACAGACGTCTCCCAAAGCGAACTCGCGAGTAAGCCTCTGAACGGAACCGAAGCCAGTACGTAATGAGCGCGCTCCGCCTCACCCATCCCCACCTGTACTGTACTCAATGTTTATGCGCAAACGAAGAGCAGTGGCGGACTGCCATTATCATTGTGTTGGTCGGCGTGTTCGACCGTTTCACAATGTTTTCTAATCATGGACGTAGTACATTCAAGGATGAATGGGAAGATGATTTTTTTGTGTTAGTGGGGGAGAATGAATTATTCCATTTTCCAAGTTTGCATTCGCTCACGACTATTCCTCAGTCAAAAGTAGATGCATATTGCCAAATCATGGAAAGTCTCAAAAGATATTTCGAAGAAAGACGATTTGGAGACTTCAGAAACATTGAAAAAGATTTTTCCTTGTTCGCGAATCCGTTTACAATGATCATTGCAGACGTGAGACCTGAAATAAATTTGGAGTTGTAACAATTTAAAGTGATATATTGTTCAAAGCCAAGTGTAAAGATTTTGTTGGTGTTGATATTTAGAAATATTGATGCATGTAAATAGCCGTGTTTAAGGTCCTTTGCTTCGAGAATCTCAGCTATGTTTGGTTCCACATATACTTGTGAACAGTTTTTTTTAGAAAGTAACCAATATAAAATCGTGTAAAAGATCTCATATGACAGGTGAAAGTCGTCTTGCGTAGTTAATATTGGCTGCTATGAAACCAATCCTAATCTTGAGAGCTTAGTAACGTAAATGTTGTTTATTAACAAAGGATGCTTCATAGTATGTCAAGATAATGTACAAACGTATGCTATTTCTTATTCTTTTCATGTTATAATTTGTAAACATAAGCAGACTGTAGCTGCAATCCCCCACTGATCGCTCCCATCTGTTGAGGTAAGAGTCTCTCCCCATTTTCTAGCCATACAGCACCCTGTGTTCGGAGCACGAAAGACAATACGCATTTTGGAGACCTCTGGTCTAGTATATTCAGTCACGAAGTTCAATACGTAGTAAATATGCATCCATACATAGTTTCTCACCACTAGGATCGCTATTATTGCCTCATTACAGACAATGCGAAATAGTACCGGCACAGTCTATTGTTTCTAGAACCGTCACAACTCAAGCTTCGTGACTGTAAATACTAGACTGTAGTAATACTTGTAATTTCTTCCAGTATATAGACAGATTGACAGGTACAAGACTACCAAAACTTTTTATATACACACCAGATACATAGGAAGATCAAAGGGAAGTTCGAAGGATCAACAGTGAAGCGGAAAAGGGTCGGATGCCTATTCTGTGAGGTTAAGAAGGAAGAGATTTATAAATTGGACACAAGTAACGCAGAAGATTGGAAGCGGAGTACTGTACCTCTTCAAGATCAATACAGAAGAGCTATGTAGAAAAGACGAGTAACAAATGCCACCTCTCTTTTTTATTTTCTTTTGCAATGGAAGGACTCCTGATTTGTCATCGACTCATAGAGGTCGCTAGTGCCGAGAAGCGTACAAGTCTTAGTTCGTCAGATACTGTCCAGAGTGCACTACAAGCGGTGGATTCTCATTATATTCGTAACTAGCCGTACCCGTGCGCTCCGCTGCACCTATTAGAAATAAATATAAAGTAATTACATAATTAAAATAGGACATTTGATCCAGGGAACATTCGTGTTTGATAGAAGGATAAATCGTTCAATATGTTACTTAATTTAAATTGTATTTAAATAATTAAAATGCGGTCATTTTGGTCCAGAGAGCACTCATTTGGTGCAATAACAATTCCTTTAACATGTTTCTTAATTGTTATTACATGCAACCATAGTTTAATGAAGATTGATATATCATTTAGTTTTAATGTGTATACTTCATATTACTTGCTATATGTTTCAGAAGTTCTGTAATAACATTGTAGAATTATGTCAATCTAGAGAAACTACGCTTTCCAATGGTGAAATAATAATTAAACAATTAATTAGCTTCCGATATTACTTCATACAAACACAGAAACATTCTCTTAGGCTAAGTTTAATAGCTTTCGATTATTGTTGTCCAAGGCCCCTTACAGACGAAGTCATTTGTTTTTATTTCAGAACAGCGCCTGAGATTGCGTTGTTATTGTAATTTTAAAACTCATATATCAGTCCTATCAAAATTTTGTATAGAATAAAACTTATCGGAAATTATTTTTAAAGAAACGTTTGTTATGTAATATTTTTCATGAAAATCAATAATAAGCGAGATATTTCGATTTAATTCAGGCCCCCTTATAACCGCCCTTTTAAATAAAGTATTTTGAATGCCATATAGCCTAAAATCTAAGTTACAACGAAGTTAATTTATATTCCAATTTTCATATAAATCGGTTCAGCCATTATCGCGTCCAGACAGACAGACATACAAACAAAAATGTCAAAAAAGCGATTTTCGGTTTCAGGATGGTTAATTATACATGTTAACACCAATTATTTTTGGAAAATCGAAAATTACCAGAAAAGTTTGACTACAGATTTATTATTAGTATAGATGATTGAATGAATGAATTATATTAAGAGGAGAAAGGCAAGGATGTCCTTTATCACCTACCCTGTTCAAAATATACCTGGAGGATTTAGTGAAGAACTGCTTTCAGACCATTGGAGGGGTAAAGTAGGAGGAAGAAGAATAAAATGCATAAGATTTGTTGATGATAGGCGTTGTTAGAAGAAGAGGAGACGATACTAGGGGGCATATTAATGGAGATTGTATTGTATTTATTAACATTCCATGGTATTCATACATTCTTACAGCTAGAATATGGAACAAGTCAAAAAACTTAATACTATTATAAAATCTTAATTTATAGTCACAGTCTAGATGAAATATATACAGACGAGATTTACAATATAGTCTACTAGTACAACACAAAGTTTTAGTATCAATTTCATGAAGTGTTATTCAATGTCCATGTATTGTGGGTCCCTATCACCACGGCATGGCGCGTCCTCAGGTTGCGGATAGAGGAGACGGCCTCCAGATATGGAGGGTAGCTGCGAATATATTGAATAAGCAGTCGTGGACAGCCGATAAGGGGTGGTCCTCCAGCTTGGGGGTTGGGCGAAGGGCTAACAACCCATCACCGTAAAAAACAGCTTGTTACGAAACCTAACAATAAGCCTCGGTAGCGGGCTTATGTGAGGGCGGCAATGAACCTCCGGGTTCCTTAAAAGCCAGTAAGTAAGTAAGTAAGTAAGTAAGTAAGTAAGTAAGTAAGTAAGTAAGTAAATAAGTAAGTAAAGTTATTGAATGTCATGAAGACGTGAGAAATTAGGCACTTCTTTAATTTGGCCCTAAATAATTTTATGCTTTGAGTTTCATTTTTTATATCGACAGTGAGGCTATTAAAAATTTTTACTGCCATATAACGCACTCCTTTTTGATAGCACGATAGACTTGCCGATGGAGTATGAAAGTCATTTTTTGACGTGTATTTATGCTATGAACTGTTGAATTAGTTACAAAGTTTTCACGATTACATACGAGGAAGATTATTAATGAAAAGATATATTGACAAGCCATGGGCATTATTTGTAGTTTTTTGAAAATAGTCCTACACGATTCCCTAGATTTGGCACCTACTATTATTCTAATTACTCTTTTTTGTAATAGAAATATATTGTTACTATCTGTGGAATTTCCCTCGAACTTAGGTCCCCATACATTAAAGTCATTCATCTTACCACAACGCTACAGAGAGATAAATTATTGTGAGCAGTATGGGATGAAGATAAACAGAAACAAGACGAAGACCATGGTTATCGGAAGAAAAATGAAGAAGATAAATGTGCGAATTCGAAATAAGACAGTAGAATATATGCACAGCCTGAAATACTTGGGCAATAACATGAGCTGCTGCCAGGAAGTCAAAAGGAGGATAGCAATGGCAAAGGAAGCTTTTACTAGAGAAAAAAAGCATCTTCTACGGATTCTGGGAAAAGAACTAAGGAAGAGACTAGTGAAGTGTTTTGTATACATCGTGGAATTGTATAGTGCAGAAACATGGGCATTACGACGAAGTAAACAAAAGCGACTAGAAAAATAGATGTGTGGATATGAAGAACAATGAAGCTTGTGAATGGACAGACAAAATAAGAAACGAAGCTGTGGTAGAAGGAGTGGCTGAAGAAAGAATAATGCTGTAACTGATCTCAAAAAGAAAAAGAAATTAGTTGGGTCACTGACTGAGAAGAAACTGCCTGCTGAATGATACATTGAAAGGAATGGTGAACGGGAGAAGAGTTTGAACAGAAGAAGACGTCAAACGATAGACAAATTTAAGATACATGGATCTTATGTAGAGAACAAGAGAAAGGCGGAAAATAGGGAAAATTGGAGAATGCTGGGTCTGCAGTGTAAGATCTTCCCTTGGGCAAGAAAACTATTAATGAATGAATGTCGTATACAGGAAAAAGTCTAAGGCCCGGTTGCAGAAACACCGATCAAATATGATTGGCTTTCAAGAAGGGTCTGATGTATAATGACAGAGAATTTGAGCAAAGATTTAGGTTAAGTAAGGATTCGTGTGTTTTGTTACTTTCAAAAATTGAAAGACAGCAAATCGAAACCTACCACTTTCTCCTATGAACCAAGTTCTAATAAAGCTGAGATCTTATGCTGTTGGAATTTTTCAGGCAGTCTTGGGTTATCTTGTTAGGGTCCACAAATCAACTATTTGCCGAGTAGTTAGAAATGTTACGTATGAAATTGCTTTGTTATGGCAGGGTCTCATAAATACCCAAACTTCAAACTGGGAACGATTTGAAATCCAGAGAGAATTTTCGGCCATGTCAGGATTTTCAAGAGTAATTGGTTGTATAGACTGCTCACATCCCCATCCAATCACCTGGTGGAAATGATGCCGAACTTTATCGAAATAGAAAAGATTTATTTTCTGTGAATGTACAGGCAATATGTACACCTTCATTGAAATTCTGGACTGTTGTAGTCCGTTGGCAGGGTTCTACACATGACAACACAATATTTTTAATGATTATGTTACGAGCTGACTTTGTAAATAGAGAGATGGGAAATGGAATTCTTTTGGGCTATGGAGGCTATGCTTGTTCCAATTTCTTGTCAACTCCTCTAGCAAATCCCTCAACAGAAATCCCCTCACGTTTTTTGTTTGCTTCATTTGTTTCACTATATTGTAGTCTATATAGAAATAGAATCCGCCTTTTTCTTTTCTACAAAAAGCAACAAAACAGCAGAACATTCACTTGTTTTCCTAGTCACCGCCCACTTGATGCATTCGTTTCGCGACTTTTAAAGAGCATCAAATCGGCTGTGATTGCTAAATAGCGCTGTTGTCAAATGCACTTCTTTCTCAAATCAGCAATTAGTAAATTGACTCAAAGCAATTTTTTGACATTACACTCGCATGGATTCCCGGACACTCAAACATAAGAGATAATGAGTATGTAGATCACCTGGCTAAAAGAGCAGTACTCTCAGGAAAACTGCTAAATATACTTCTTCCGTACAATACCTACACACCAAAACTGAAGCTAAATCTCCAAACGGCAAATCAAACCTGGTGGTTAAAACAAAACTTACAATCACCTACAGATTTATATACTCTCGAAAACAGATGGCTACACATTCCATGGTTTAGTAAATACAAGCTAAAAAGAAACGAAATAGTTTTAATTAATAGATTGACGGTAAATCATACACTAAACCCGGAAAAATTATTTCTTTTTAAATTAACTTCAAATCCTTATTGGCATTGTGGAAATAGGAGGCCAAATAATCAACACCTTTTCTTTGAGTGTGAATTATATAATAGACACAGGGAAAAAATGTATGAGGAATTACAGCAAAAGAAGATACCTTTACCGACTTGTCTTAAAACATTACTAGCGTCGCAAATATGGACATTATAAGTATATTAATCAAGTTTATTAGACGTAGCAAAATTAAAGTATGAGGAATATTGATTTTTTATGAAACCAAAGGAGATATTGTAATTTCACAGATGATATAATGATAAGTCAGAGGCTATAGTAGAAAAAATTGAGCTGGCTACATGGACATTTTTTGGTGACCGAGGCAATAAAAGTGAAAGAAGAAGAAGAAATTGAGGCAAGTTGACTGGAGATTCACGTTTGTGCAACGCAATGAACAATGAAATAAATCAGACATCAACTGATTGGTGATCAGGGACTGATATGATTTGCATTTCTGCAACCGGGCCTTATACACAAGAAAATACAAGTCTGTAACATCAATGTAGAGCTGCCTCGAACATAACGTTGCTGAGAATCAGCGGTCTAATTTGTCACTAAATTTAGAGCCGTCTGGAGAAGTGACGCAACATTTGTACCAACACGCACATAACCCTCTGAGAAGACATTTGACTCGTGTGAACTGGCTCAGAAGTTGAATATGATTGGATGTATCCAAAATGTGTAATTGTGACTGATTCCCAACGCACCATATGTCACGCATGCGCTGTGGACTCGGGAAGGTCACCTTGAGGGAACATAATTACACCGACAACAATATAAAAATGTGGTTACGCGATTTGAAATTGTAATGAGACGGCCCCAGATAATCCAGCGAGTCTGCGGCCCGTTATCGAATCTCATCATCGATTCCAGCCATCCGCCGCTGCGCCTTGAAAGCTCATATATTTTTGTATAATTTACTGCGCGAGAAATTGGAAGACAGTGGCGTATGCGAGCTTCGGAGGGAGAGAAGTGCTGTCAGGGGCTTGCAGGAAGTATTAAAGCATTTCCTTTCATAGTTTTCTGTCCTAGGTCAAGTCTTTCGCTGCAAACCCAGTATTCTCCAATCTTTCTAATTTAATATAAGCTTACTAGAACTATGTTACAGGAAGAAATATATATATATATATATATATATATATATATATATATATATATAAATCTAAAATATATTTCTATAATGAGAATATTAATGTAATTGCCATGTATTCCTTTCAACCTAAACCGTATATAAATAACAAATCTGTACGAATCTTTTAATTACCATTAATAAATTAAAATTTGATACTACATATTTTTACATATTTACCGTACATTACATATTATGACTTGGTATTACATAAATCTACATATTTAGGGGTTTTATTCATTTATACTTCTCTAAAAGGAGGAAAAAAACTTCTACTGGGGAAGTTTACAATTTGAAATACACAGATTAAAAAAAAACTTTTCTACCTACCCAAGAAGGGATATATTTCGGAACGAAACATAATGTTCTTAGTCCCAGAAAGTAATAGAGGCACTCACCCCATACCGCCCACTATAAATATGAATGAACAAAAGGCAACCTTTCTCATGCAACTACCTTGTATTGTAAAAATCACTCAGAAAGTAGCGTTACCTTCATGCGGTGGACTGGGATGAGGACGACATGATTTGTCTCGAACTATAATTGTTCTGCACACGTCTTAACAAGCCGTTCCCATGCAATTTGCAACCTTAGCCATCCTCTTGCTAATTCTTCCAGGGAAAACCCGTGTCAATCTGACATGAGCCGCAATAAAGTAGCCGACTTTCGAAAAGAAGCTGTAAAAGGAACAAACTGGAAAGATGTTGAAAAATTAAAATAAATAGCTTTTCAGGTTATTGCTTGACCTCTTTACTTTAAATTTAGTAGACCTATACGGAAATGGGATTTTTCGAGGAATTAGAAAGTATGGTTCTCGGCTGGAATAATCCTACCCTTCTGAATGAGGCAGGAATGTCACTTTTCAAACAACAGTTTGTAAATGCCTATACTTTGAGGTTTTAGTAGGTACTTTGTTTCTTACAGGGAGCAGTTAAAATGCATGTGTCCCACATCTCCTCTTATTTTCTCCTAATCCAGTACTTGCAGTACTATTGTGTCTTTCATATCACTCAGTTCTCTAGTGTTGGTACTTACACCATAAAGTGCAAGTGAGTTTATCTACTGATTTTAATAACTGAAATGGCCCCTGTATCTTCAACCCTAACGACAAAAATAAAATCATGGATTGCGATGGACGAAGCTTTCCACTACAGATGGAAAAATAGTAATGTGTCAAGTGTGCGGAAAAAAATTGGGTGCTCTATGAAATCACAACTGGATATTCTTACCTATCCTATACCTGCCAGATATTGATATTAAATATTTTCATGATTGTACATATTTTGTACATATTCAGCTTATTTTTTGTTACATAAATATGTACATATTACACACCTTGATATTACATAAAAATCCGGTCCCTACCGATTACGAATGTTCACAATTTAAATCCGGAGGGAACTGGTGTATAACATCTTTGAATTTGAATTCAATTGGAAGGGAATAGATCTGTATCCCCTTTTGTGAGGGAATGGGGCTACGTATTTAGGACGGAATCGAGCAACTTCATATGATTACTGTATTTTGTAAAATCATTATACATGAAAAAAAAATAGTACGCTAATGACCGAATTTATTGCGATTCTTTATTCACGAATCTAAATACTGATCTTGCCCATAGACTACAGCGTGTTCACAATATCTGCGTTCGTTTCGTTTATAACATTAGAAAATTCGATCATGTAACACCGTCACTAGAATTGTTGTCTTGGAGTCCACTTAAAGAAAGAAGATTCTTCAACTCTCTCTTATTACTATTTAAAATCATCCACACCTCCACACCCTCTTACCTAGCATCTCGTTTTGTTTACCTTTCACTACCTCGAACCCGGAACATGTACCTTCTCTCTATTCCTCTGCACAGAACATCCTTCTACTCATCATCTTTCAGCATATCTATTCCACGCCTCTGGAATTCTCTCCCTGACCACGTCAGAGACTGTCGGACAATATCAAAATTCAAATTTAAATTAAAAAATCACATTCTAGTTCGTGGAATTGTTTGTTGAACACATGTCAGGTTGCGCAACTTCACCTTAACCCATGACATATAGTAAATATTGTAACTATGCTGTTGTAAAATTGAAAATTAATATGTAATGTATTTATTATTATTATTATTATTATTATTATTATTATTGCTATTATTATTATTATTATTATTATGATTATTATTATTGTCAGTTATCAATATCATCATTGCTATCTCTGTTTTATTTCTTTTCGTTGTATTAGCTCGATGAGAGCACTATAATGTACTTTTGACCCTCTACAGGGCTTTAACTTAATTTGTATCATTTTCATCAGTGTTTGTATTTCTTTTTTGTATTTATATGTGCTATCTGGTAGGATGGAAGAGAAGGCCTTATGGCCTTAATCCTGTCAGATTAAATAAAATATTATTATTATTATTATTATTATTGCTACTACTATTATTATTATTATTATTATTATTATTATTATTATTATTATTATTATTATTATTATTGTCAGTTATCAATATCATCATTGCTATCTCTGTTTTCTTTCTTTTCGTTGTATTAGCTCGATGAGAGCACTATAATGTACTTTTGACTCTGTTGACCCTCTATAGGGCTTTAACTTAATTTGTATCATTTTCATCAGTGTTTGTATTTCTTTTTTGTATTTATATGTGCTATCTGGTAGGATGGAAGAGAAGGCCTTATGGCCTTAATCCTGTCAGATTAAATAAATTATTATTATACAGTTTTTTTAGTTATCTTCATACGTGCTATTCGTGCAGACAGTCTTGATAAATTTGTATTTGACTGTTTAATACGCTATTTTGGTAATTTGATCCAGAGCAAAACAACGGAGTTATTAGTGTCAGTGCAGAGGAGAGGACAGACACTGTAAGTCTGTGCAAGCCGGCATACAGCCGTCTCTATTGTAGCGAAGATGACAAGATAGAAGGAAAAGTGACACCACATGAAATGAATAGTTGGAGCGCATTAGACTGTGACCCGTCGGTTAACCCCGGTTAAGTCCCTTCCTTTGACTTCTCACTCGCAGTGCATGACTTCCTGTGCCAGCGACTTGAGAGACACTTCTCTTAATGAGCCTTTTCCGAACTTATTTTTGGCGATGGGACGTCGAGCTCGATCTTTGGCCAGTACGTATCATTATGAAAATGTTTTCGACGCCTTTTTTCAACGACTGTCCATAGTGTGCGCGAGTCCGTGGTTTCTACGTGTCCTCCGTTAAATTTATAGTCTGCAATCTTTTTATTCGTGAATGCAAGGAAATCCCGAGTATCTCACAATTGAGATACTGCGGTGCGATTCGATTGGGTTCTTTTTAACTTGATTTCTCGACTGTGAAAACCGAATTATATTGTACGAATAACAATGTTGAAGTCTGCATAACTAATTCACTACTGAACGATAAAGCCTAACCAGTGTTACCAACTCAGTTTTAAAAGACCTGCTAAGAAACAGTGCAGAAACCGCTAAATTGCTATATTGTTAATTTATGGGATTATTTTCCCGCTGTGAATGTTAAAAATACCCGCTAAATCCCTATATCAGCAATACAAATGTTCATACTTTTTTCCGCTAAACTAACACTGCAAACGCCAGATCTAGCGGGAAAACCGCTAAATTGGCAACACTGACACTAACGGGTGAAATTTCTGACGCCTTATGTGGGGAGAACACTGGCTATTCTTTGTCCTTGTCAGTGTTGCCATCTCGATTTTTGAAAACCCTCTAAGATGCAGTTCAGAAACGGCTAAATTGCCATATTGTCAATGAATTTTAATGATTTATAATTATCCAATAACTACTTGTAAATGCAGTCTCATGACAGTTACTATGTAAAAGGTCATAAGGAAATATTTCACGTCTGAAAAGACTGTATACGCTGCAAAACCTTCTTTTTAGATTAATTTAATTTAATATGTTATCATTTTTAAATATGTGCATTCATTAATGATTAATAAAAATAAAATTATTTTATCTTATATTTTTTATTTTTACATTTTAATAAAATATGGTCAATGTAACCCATTGCATATCAGCACAAGAGTTCAATAGAGGTAACAGTGATCTGAAGAAATGTTAAATGTTGTTTTATTTAACGACGCTCGCAACTGCAGAGGTTATATCAGTGTCGCCGGATGTGCCGGAATTTTGTCCCGCAAGAGTTCTTTTACATGCCAGTAAATCTACTGACATGAGCCTGTCGCATTTAAGCACACTTAAATGCCATCGACCTGGCCCGGGATCGAATTCGCAACCTCGGGCATAGAAGGCCAGCGCTATTGATCTGAAATGGCTTACAAAGCTGAAAACGTTCATCAAGTAGAATGAAATAAAAATATTGCATTATTATATAAGATAAGTTTATGACGGACTTAAAGAAAATATTGTTAAATTAACAAAACTTATCGGAACAAAAATGGGTATAAAATGTAAAATGAGATTATGTTTCCGCTGTGAGTCTTAAAAACCTCTATCCGCTATATGAACAATACAAATTTCATAAATCTTACCCGCTAAATTAACAAAGAAAACGCTAAATCTAGCGGAAAATCGCTGAATTGGCAACACTGGCCATGTCGTGATTAAGTGACTGTGCCTTGTCTGACTCTGATGTGCACGTTTTCTTTTAAAATTCGTTCTATGTTTCTACAGACTGTCGCCCTTCGTATACATTGTCGCAGTATTGTAGAGTTTTTCTTAAACATATTTTAAGACGGCAGAGTTAAATTTCTTGATCATGCAACAGTAAAGGCTGGTTCACAATAAACCGGGAACGGAAACGACAACGAGAACGGAGATATTGTTAAAATAAATGCATTTAAATGTGAGCATTCATTAAGTATTGTGAATCCTCACATTTAAATACATTTATTTTAACATTATTTCCGTTCTCGTTCTCGTTGCCGTTCCCGTTTTCCGGTTATTGTGAACCAGCCTTTACGGTTTGTACTCCAGTAGTGGCTAATATCACAGACCAGTGCACAAGATGGAGTGTCTCCATATTGGACTTTCGTTTTTAGAGAGCTGCGTTAAAACACTTACAACCATTCAGATAGATACTTCAGAATGGTCCATTCACCTGACCGTCAAGGCCACAATATGTGACAGCCCTTAGACTGATTGATTTGCGTCTACGTCAGTCACTTTGTTTACGTAAGGCCCGTTACAGATTTCCAAGACTTGCGTCACAGAATCACAGATGCCCAGTTGGTGCGCACATTAATCGAAATCGGGTATCAATTAGATGTTGTCCAGGCAACAAATGGCGATGTGAGAATTCTATAACAAACTTCCCATCAGTGAGGGTGACGAATATCCAAATTATCATCATCATCATCTTCTTCTTCTTCTTCTTCTTCATATTCCTCTTCTTTTTCGTTTCCTGGATTAAGCGAAATCCTCTTTCGACATAACTCATCTCATTTCTTCCAGAATATTCCCTGATATCGGGTCCTTTGGGATTGTGATGCGTCCCAAATTTAGAGTGGATCGTGGGAAGATGCCTGACTTTTTCTTTGATTGAAAATTTAAGATACTATTCATGTAGTTTTGAATTTCATATTGAAATATTAAAGTCTGGAAGGTAGGCCTATTTTGAAATTATATTTTTGGTACAAAACAGAAAACATTAATTACCTTGTTTATAGATACAGATTTTCTTCTTACCTGCACTGTAGGATCATTCCTCGATAGTCGGGTAAGATGGCAAATGCAATCAACACATTTACTGGTAAATGTATTTTATCTGAACGTGGTTTGATACATGTATATAACAAAAGTGGCTTAATCTAAAACTCATGGACACTTTTTCACTCGTTTATCACTACTTAGGAACACAGTCATTGCACATATTTTATTGCCGTGTGCAAGACTCGTGAAATCACTTCTTGCACACAATGAATTCAATCCAGTACTTTTTTGGTCATCATTTTTTTAGGAGGCGTTTAAGTGTACGGTAAGAAATCCCGTATGCTTGCGATGCTCTAAAACAGTTCATACCTTCTGTTATAACATGTTCCATAGCAAGTTGAAGACTGTCCTCAATCAACTGACTTCTATCAGAAGATCTTGCGTAATGTTTACACATTCCCTGCAATAAAACAAAAAATAAAACTATTGCAACAAGTTGCCATCTTACCCCGAAAAAAGAGACCATCTTCCCCGCGTATCGGGGTAAGATGCCTAGTGCTGTGACGCAACCTAAGATGGCGGAACAAGGTCGTTGGTTGTTAACAAGATAAACTTTAGAACCTTTACTACAATATCCATTACAAAGGTTTGACAGTTACGAATTCAAGGATGTATTAAAATTTTAACTACCTTTGCAATTATTTTATAGCAGAAAAATGAGCTGTTTTCTTAATTTTATTCTTCTCACAACAAGAAGACGTGGAAAAATGAGTTAGCTTTCATTGTACAGACATTCAACTATCTCAGTGATCATGAAGACATGCGCGTGGCGTTCTCTCTTGGAAGAATGTGAAACTACAAAGAAATAAGCATCTTCCCCCGATAGTCATCTCCCCTCGATTCACTCTAAGCTATCTCAGTCACAGTATTTAATAAAAATAAACCAAATCTACATGTTCAATTTACCTAAAAATGTTTAAAACAGTTTATTAAGATGTGCATAACCGCAGACAATGATTTACTCATGGTAATAGACGTAAAATGTCTGTAGTACAATGCGTTAAAGTAATATTACAATTTGGTACTCATAACTCAATAGTGAAGCGAAATACGATCGCAGTTTGTATTAGAATGACTTCACGCCTTCGTAGTGGACGAGGAAAACCTGATTGCTAATAACTTATCAATAGTGTTTTCGTAATTTTATTTAGCGTTATGATAGGTACAAATCACATGATTGCACGTCACTGCATTAGTATTGTAATCGGGACTACATATTTTATTAACGACTATTACACTTTTACTACGTCATACTACTTTTGACCAATAAAAGGGTACGAAAGGACGTATTTCAACCAATCATGGCTGCTTATCGCACTATTTTATCGCGTCCCTAGCATTGTTTAATTTTATCGCGTCCCTAGCATTTGTTTCTTTGCTTGCCAACATTTCAAACTGCGCTGGTCTGGACGTCAAAAAAAAAAAAAAAATTACAAACCACTCCAGTCGATGCACAGCAGTTTCAAATATGACTCGCATTGGCATTCAAGAACAAGAATTAATAAAATTCACTGGTCATACCTATGCATCTTCCCTGAAATCCTATTTACAAATAAATGAAAAGCACCATTCGGAAATCCTGAATAAGTTGAGGAATACACCATGTAGGCCTAAATCAACGAGTTCCACTCCTTTTACGCACACAATATAACATCAACTGAATCACCAACCACTAAAACATTCAAATGTGAGAATTGTACGTTCAATAATTTATTATTCCTTTTAAAATTATTCATGTTTATTTTTTATGTCATCGTCGTTAATTAAAACTTTTCTAACGCTTGTATATATTATTTAGGTTATGTTATATGTAGCTTCTGCTATATGATATTATGGATAGTCACGTATCAGAGATTGTTTAATATTAAGATTTATTGAAAATCATCTGTCAAGGGACGTTGATTACTGGGATTCGGATAATTGAAGTGGAATGCAACTGTTTTAATAAAAATGAAACTGAATCAACAAAGCCTTCTTGACTAGTAACACTGCCATCGTGATCTAGATCGAGAAGGCATTGGTAGTAATCGTCTACAGAGTTCAATGGAGATTCCATAGTTGGCACAACTGATAGCAAGATAACAGCTAATCATAACACACTACTGCGTAATATTTGTAATGTTGAGATGGTACAATAATACATTTGAAGACAGTTGTATTTTCGTAAGTCAATTAATATTTTATTGTCTTGGAGTACTTCGTTACTTCTAATCTTTATATACTTTCTTCTAATCGTGTAATAGTCAATTAAATCCCACTCGAGTTTTGATTTTCTCTAGATAAATCAAAACCTCTAGTGAGATTACTGTTGACTATTACACTCTTACTACGTCATACTACGTTTGACCAATAAAACGGTACGAAAGGACGTATTTCAACCAATCATGGCTGCTTATCGCACAATTTTATCGCGTCCCTAGCATTTGTTTAATTTTATCGCGTCCCTAGCATTTGTTTCTTTGTTTGCCAACATTTGAAACTGCGCTGGTCTGGACGTCAAAAATATATATAAAATTACAAACCACTCCAGTCGATGCACAGCAGTTTGAAATATGACTCGCATTGGCATTCAAGAACAAGAATTAATAAAAATCACTGATCATACCTATGCATCTTCTGAAATCCGATTTACAAATAAATGAAGAGCACCATTCGGAAATCCTGAATACGTTGAATACACCATGTAGGCCTAAATCAACGAGTTCCACTTCTACTACGCACACGTCCAATTTAACATCAATTGAACCACCAACCACATTCAAATTTGAAAATTGTACATTCAATAATTATTCCTTTTAAAATTATTCATTCGGAAATTCTGAATAAATTGAATACACCATGTAGGCCTAAATCAACGAGTTCCTCTTCTATTACGCACACGTCCAATATAACATCAATTGAACCACCAACCACATTCAAATTTGAAAATTGTACATTCAATAATTATTGCTTTTAAAATTATTCATGTTTATTTTTTATGTCATCGTCGTTAATTAAAACTTTTCTAACACTTGTGTATATTAGTTAGGTTATGTTATAGCTTCTGCTCTGAGAGGATAAAAAGAACTTCTGCTATATGATATTATGGATAGTCACGTATCAGAGATTGTTTAATATTAAGATTTATTGAATAGTAATCATTACAGTGTCTGTATAAATACACTACTGCCATCTAGCATGCATCTAGCGTAATATTTATAATGTTGAGATGGTACATAATACATTTGAAGACAGTTGTATTTTCGTAAGTCAATTAATATTTTATTGTATTGGAGTACTTCGTTACTTCTAATCTTTATATACTTTCTTCTAATAGTGTAATAGTCAATTAAATCCCACTCGAGTTTTGATTTTCTCTAGATAAATCAAAACATCTAGTGAGATTACTGTTGATAAAATATTGGATTCTCATTTCTTCTAGTGTTGCGAGATACCTATCGTGAGTAGGCCTATAGTAGGCGTAACTTGATTTTTGTGATATATTGGAATGAGTATTCCGCATAATCATAGGCTGCAAATAATTTTCTAATTTTCCTTTCACTTTATTTTCGTATATGGAATTTGAGTGTATTCAATGTTATACAGGGTGATTAGGACCGGACAAGAAAATCACTGCTAATATCGATGTTACACGACGGTGATACATGTACAGGTCTTTCGTCGTTAAAATGTAGCAGTTTAGAAGTTTTAAATTTTGTACTTTTCGTTGTCATTACGCAATCGTTAAAGTAACGACCTTCTAAGGAATAATATCTCGTCGGAGCGGAGGGTGTTGTCGAGCTCCAATTACTGCGGCGCGCCGTGGGAACGCGCACGGTGTGCAGATATTTGAGCTAGCTCCTCGATCACGCTCACACGCGACCCGCTGTGTATGAATTGGCCGCTTTACTGCTGTTGTTGTCTGTCTCGTATCTTTTTAATGCGCTAAGTGTTCGAAATGGTTATTAGGCTAATGAGACGTCCTGCTGGGACACAATGCGACCTCCACGCCCCACTTTAAAGAACATGTGCTGCTACGATAGCTACTGCTTCGTTCTTCAGCGTAGCCAACCTGCTTTGGCCTTAGAAAGTGAATGTGCAGATGCGTGAAAACACGAAGATGGGAAAAAAATCATCTGTCCTTTCATAAAACAAATTAATATTGAACCTTACAGAAATAATATATTGTAGTAATTTATTCCCTTCTTCTTTTCTATCCATCCAGTTTTCTTTTCTCAATCGTACTATCAGAGACTGGGATGCTTTACCTGCAGACTTACTAAATGCTTTACCTATAACCAAAAATGTATTTAAAATAGGCTTAAGGACTTTACTAATAGACGGTAGTAACTATTTAAAAGGTGTAATTGATATCTTGTTATTTGAAGTGTTCTATCAGTGAGGAAGTGTGTTGTGTCAGTGAAGTATGTAGTGTCAGTGAAGTCTATTGTGTAAGTGAAGTGTGGCTGTGCAAAGTATTTGAACAGTGAAATGGTTAGAAGTGTCAGTGAAATCAGGTAGAATCAGTGCAGTGAGTGAGTTGACAGCGAAATAAGTAATGCCGAAAGGTACTTGTGTAGGTATGAACCTGTCACACTCGTGGGTCTTAGTTCGAACTTAGGGTTAAGATACAAATTAGATTTACTTTAAATGTTATTTTAAGTGACCATGCTTCATTTAATTTAGGATGCTCCTTGTTATTATTATTATTATTATTATTATTATTATTAATTATTATTTTTATTAGTTGTGTTTATTATTAATTGTCATTATTGACTGTAATTAGTTACCGCTGCCACCGGGTATATACCCATTTGCAGTGTGAATAAATAAATAAACAAATAGATACATACATACATACATACATCACCCGTCGATTTTAATATAGTATTATTATTAATCTATTATAGATCCAGACATCAAGCTGTCTAATATGAATCCATCCATATAGTTGTGCATCTAACATGTCAACTGATAGAAACATCTACTGTGAATTTATTCATAGAAACGTTTATCTACTGTGTCTCCATCCATAAAACCATCTATCTAATATAGATTCATCTATCGAACCGCTTACCCACCTCCACCGAGACATCTGTCTATGCGTTCATTCGTCGATCCATAAATCTACTATATATTCGAGACGTCCATCTATTACGAATTCATCCATCGATCTGTCAATTATGGACGCACCCGCCTATTATTGATCCATCCAACGAATCGTTAGTTATGGAGCCTTCCACCTTCCAGTCAATTATGGATCCTTATTCCATTGTGTTGTATATCATAGATCCTTATTCCATTGTGTCGCCTATTTTGCATCCTTATTCCCTTGTGTCTTCTATTATGGATCCTTTGATTATGTCGTTGATTAAGGATCCTTCCATATTCTCGTCTGCTATGAATCTTTATTCTATTGTGTAGTATGTTATGGATCTTTATTACTTTATGTCGTCCATTATTGATCCCTGTTCTCATGTATCGTCTATTATGGATTCTTATTTCATTGCGCCGTCTATTATGCATCTTTATTCCCTTATGTTTTCTATTATGGATCCTTCTATTATGTCGTATAATATGGATCCTCCCACTTAAGGTCTATTATGAATCCTTATTTCATTATGTCTATTATGGATCCTTATTCCCATGTATGGTCTGTTATTGATCCTTCCATCGTGACCCTATTATCGTGCACTTTATTACGTATTCTTCCTGTGTGTCGTCTATTATGGACCATCTATTATGGATCCTTACATTGTGCCATCTATTATGGATCCTTACATTGTGCCATCTATTATGGATCCTTACATTGTGCCATCTATTATGGATCCTTACATTGTACCACCTATTATAGATCCTTACATTGTGACGTCTATTATAGATCCTTTCTTCTTGTCCTCTATTGTCTTCTATTATCAATACTGCCATCGTGTCTATTGTGAATCATTCCATCGTGTTGTCTATTATGGATCCTTTCATAGCGTCGTGTATTATGGAACCTTCCATTATGTCGTTTTTTGTGGATCCTTATATTGTGTCGTGTATTATGGATGCTACCATCGTGTCATTTAGAAGGCCGTGTTAGGAAGGAGTGTTAGAGAAGGCCGTATGGCCTTAACTCTGTCAGGTTAAATAAATCATTATTATTATTATTATTATTATTATTATTATTATTATGACTCGTTCCACCGCGTCCTCTATTATGGATTCTTCCATCTAATCGTCTGTGTTTTGTCCATCCATCTTGCCGTTTATTATGGATCCTTGTAATTCTCTATTATGGATCTTTCCGTCTCGTAGACTATTATGTATCCTTCTATCGTATCGTCTGTTATGTATATTTCCATCGTTTCTATGATATATTCTTGCATTGTATCGTCTCATGCATCCTCGTATGATGTCTATTATGGATCCTTCCATTGAGTCGTTATTATGAAGGTTTCCATCGAGTCATTATTGATCCATCTATCAAGTCGTGTGTTATTGAACCATCTATCGGGTCATCTCTTCCGTTTCTCTCTTATTCCTCTTCTTCTTCTTCTTTCTTCTGTGTTTTTTGAGCTTCACTCGAACTGTTGCTCTCGAGTTGCTTCTCGCGCACTGGATCGCCCGTCCGCGTCCGCCGGCCTGGCCTTGGCGGTGCAAGCGCCCGTCTTTGCATGTTTTAACCCTGTCTCGTTTATATCCTCCTTTTTCAGCGTCTCCTTCGCTTTATTCAACATCCTTGTAATGAAACATTCGATGATGTTTGCTCGCTGTAGTCGAACTCCCGGGAAGCCATTCACAGCAGCCTTGAATGGGACACAATTATTCGTAATCACATTTCTTTCATAAGTAAATCGTGTTTTCCTTCCAACTCTGTATTTGCTAGACTTGCAGATTTCCTTTTTGTATCGCACGAGCGCCGTCCTACGGGCAGGCGACATTGACTTTTCCTGTGTGTCAGCGTTTCCACGTGTCCCATTGCTGACTTCAAACACTTCGCCCTGTGTTGTTTTTAAACTTGATTAGGTTTGAAAATTAAATTAAACTTCCCTAAACTTTATATAAATTGAATTATCTGAACAGTAGGACTTCTTTCGTTTTCACAATACAGTGGAACCCCGATTATCCGTCACTCTATTAACCGATTGATGGATTATCCGACTATCTTTCTCTTGCCTCCTTCTTTCTTCTCTCTCTCTCTCTCTCTCTCTCTCTCTCTCTCTTCTTTTGCTACAGAAATATATGAAGTAGATACTGCACATTATATTAGCACGTTTTTTTTCTTTCTAGAGAGTGCTGTTACACAGTATGGTCTACTGTTCAAGTCATACTTCATAAACCCTATAACTTATATTTAAATTATTTTTCACGGGTATGAAAAGAAATCGTGTTGTGCTAAGTATCGAAAAACGTGCAAATTATTACATGGTTTGGGGAAAGAGAAACTATGGTTCATCTCGTATCAGAATACGAGAGTTAGAACTGTGTGCAATTTAATATAAATTAAGGATATGTGTATAAAGTATGTAAGTCATCAACACGAGACTTCCACTATTCCTGTCTTTCCACATACAATGATTTCCTTGCCCCTTAAAAACTCGTTGTTGACAACCTGACTTAAATTAGTGAACTTCTGATTCTCTACCTAGCGTGTTACTTACAAGGTCATGGAAGAAAATACAAAAGTGTCAGTATTATGTACTAAATTTACTAAAATCTTTTATGATACGGATTATCCGATTTCTTCGTTTAACCGTTCAGTCACCCCCTTGATTACCACGGATAATAGAGGTTCTATTGTATATTTGGTATTTCGGATAATTGAACACATTGTTTCAAACATCATCGTCGTCATCGGCATCATCATCATCATCATCATCATCATCATCATCATCATCATCGTCATCATAGAAGTGTGTAATTTGTGAAACTTAGAAGTGCTGCAAGTGCTGGTTTTTCCGTGATAGGATTGTTTTTACTATGGCTGATACGATCATTCTTCCTATTTAGTTTTGGTCCACCCTGGGTATTTTATTTCCTAAGTACCCTTCATTTCTGGCACGCATCTCCCTATCTCCCTAACCGCCACCTCTGGGGGCGCTCGAGGACTTTTTCCAATACGTGTGTTATCATTTGTGGCACAGTGTTGCATCATATCAATGTTTGCCCCCATTAGGCCTAAGCATTTTACAAACTTTTATCTGTTTCTGTTCGCAGAATTACAAATAAAAAATAAGCAATGATTTAGTTAAATATTAAAAATATATTTATCTTATATTAGATTTTGAGAATAATACTTATTCTGAAAATGTGTAACATGTTGATAATGCTAATATTAAACAAACAGAAACAGAATATAAACAGCTCACTGTTTATTGCATTCAAATACAAGCTTTAGTTAAATATAAAATTCTATGTACATTTCATTGGATCTATCTATTAGTCCATCTTGAAGAGAGGGGCACGGACTGGGGACAGCCCTCGCACGTAGGTCACTTGGTTGGACCCATTGTAGGCCTAATACCGGGAATGATGGTGTGCATGTCCTAAGACCTCCCGCGCTACAGATCCCCCTACGTGTCGCCATCGAATTCCCCTACAGCCTACATGATCCCTTTACCTTTCCACACAAATTCACCGCGGTTCCTCAACCTCGGTCCCACGAGCCCAGAGGAAAGCCCACGGTACATAGCACTACCACTAGCAACTAATGACCTCATACCACGGGGTCCAAGTTCGGTGGGGCCCCAGTCGACTCTACATCAGAACAATATGGAAAAGAAACGGAGAGGTGATGAAGTAGGAGAAGTGTAAGGAACCCATGTAAATACCTGTAAGTGAATAAGAAGTAAATAAATAAATAAGTAAATAAATAAATAAATAAATAAATAATTCGATAAATAGATAAATGAATGACTAAATAAACAAATAGATAATGCGATAAACGGATAAATGAAAGAATAAATAAATAAATAATTCGATAAAAAGATAAATGAATGACTAAATAAACAAATAAATAATGGGACAAATAGATAAATGAAAGAAAAATAAATAAGTAAATAATTTGATAAACATATTATAAATTAATGACTAAATAAACAAATAGATAATGCGATGAACGAATAAATGAAAGACTAAATAAATAATTCGATAAATAGATAAATGAATGACTAGATAAACAAATAGATAATGCGATCAACGAATAAATGAAAGAATAAATAAATAATTCGGTAAATAGATAAGTGAATGACTAGATAAACAAATAGATAATGCGATAAACGGATAAATGAAAGAATAAATAATTAAATAATGAATAAATAAATAATTCGATAAATAGATAAATAAATGACTAAATAAACAAATAAATAATGGGAGAAATAGATAAATGAAAGAAAAATAAATAAATAAATTGATAAACATATAAATGAATGACTAAATAAATAATTCGATAAATAGATAAATGAATGACTAAATAAACAATAGATAATGCGATAAATAGATAAATGAAAGAATAAATAAATAAATAATTCGATAAATAGATAAATGAATGACTAAATAAACAAATAGATAATGCGATAAATAGATAAATGAAAGAATAAATAAATATATAATTCGATAAATAGATAAATGAATGACTAAATAAACAAATAGATAATGCGATAAGTAGATAAATGAAAGAATAAATAAATAAATAATTCGATAAATAGATAAATGAATGACTAAATAAACAAATAGATAATGCGATAAATAGATAAATGAAAGAATAAATAAATATATAATTCGATAAATAGATAAATGAATGACTAAATAAACAAATAGATAATGCGATAAGTAGATAAATGAAAGAATGAATAAACAAACAAATCAATCAATCAATCAATAAATCAGTGGGTGAAGCTTCTTGGGACTTATATTAACAGTTATATGAGCGCGAAGCCTAAGGGCACCTGTCTCACTGCGTTCATACTATCGGACTTAAGAGACTTAAGTAGATTTTGCAAGAGGGAAGAGCCGGAAAAAACTGTAATCGAGCAAGAAATGTGGACACTGCTCTTTTATAAAAAAATAATAAATGTGTGTTTTACCGTTACAAACCAAGAAGAAAACAGATTGTTTGTTGAACGTGTCGAGGAAAAGGTAAACAGCGTGATCATCATCATTCTTGTTATCATCATCATTTGCTTTGAGGTTTTGAGCCCTATGTATGTTTGCGCGCAGAGAAAATACTACTCGTAGATAGACCAGTTTCGAACTAACCCAAACTTTGTGAAGTCATGAGGCCAGTGGTCCTAAGCCGGGCAGTTAGTGACGATGCGATGGTTGATTTAGTTCCGTGTGTGAAGACTGAATAAACTTCCACAAGAGTGTCGACCTGCAAGTCATACCGTGCTGCTCTGCTTTTGATCTGGAAGGCCGCAGCTGCATTAACATTTCTCCCTCGTCCAGTTTCCAATTTTCTCCACGTTTCCCACTCATTCTTTGTGTTTCTTTGTTGGATTGTGTTGCCTTTTTATCTTCCCCTCCTCTCCTTTGAGACCTGTTTGGGGTGTAGGAATGAGGTATTTCAGACGGAAGACCTTGTGTATATTTCTTTAAATTACAGGCGGAGTGCGACGCGAAGACCTTTAATTGAGCGCCCATTCAACTGAAGCGGCGGCGGCATCAATCTTCCGCTCTAGCGCAGGATGAGGACGGGGGGCCCGCGAGCCCACAGCCTGCTGTTTGGGCTATTCCATCTCAAATCGACCGAAATATAGAGAAAATTGACCTTGCAATTTTTAAATACAATGAAACTTTTTCTGTCCGTTGACAAACAATGCTTTGTGCAAAGCTTGAGGCATCAGAACTTCATAGTGTTTAAATTAAAAATATTTTAATTTACCGTATTTTCATAAAATTAGCAACTTTAAACTGCTGTAGCTCCGAAACCCTTTCACCCAATGATCAAAATCATGGTTTATTTTGATGCTGAGAAATTAAAGTTTATATTGACATGTAAACAGTTTTTCTTACTTTTTATGGAAATGGAGAAATTTAGATTTTTCTTCATTAAGATGCCTTTGACCACGAAAAAATATTTTTTAAATACATGGTTAGATTCCGCATTGAAAGTACAAATAAACATATTTTTTACTGGTGCACCGTTGATAAGAAAATATTGAAAATATCAGATAAAGAAAATAAATAGTACGCGCGTGAAGTAACCAGCTGACTGTGAGGCGGGAGCTAGCCGAGACAAGCAAGGCCAGGAGACAAACACGTGATGTTTCGTCTAGTAGCGCATACCTGGGCTAGCTTTATCACAAGTTTTCGTAAACACAGGAGTAAAATGACGCACAACGCTCTCTTATCTTCATCTCTCGGCCAGTGCGTGCGGTACTGCGCCGTTCAAGTCTAGGCGTGTGAAAATAATTTATTTAATACCCTGGAAACTTATTGCCGAGCCACTAAGCAAACAATGCCGAATTCCTCTTAATAATGCAAGGTTTTTTCTCAATATTTTTTACATTTTTACAAATGGGCAAAAAGCCTAAAAGTAAGTAAAATCAGATTATCTGTCTCTCTGTATGCAATAAAAATAATAATTACTTCTTATCATAACCTACCAAATGTCAGCTTCAAAATGAGCTCTCGTTCAATGTTCTGCAGTAAATGGTTCCAGAGTTGTGAGCGCTGAAAGAGGCTTGTTTTTATAAAATACGTTAAATGTGTCGCTCAATAATACGAAAACTGTTTGACTTTCGATAGTATATTTTTGAAAATGCGCTGTCCTCAGCACCTTGTATAAATAGGGAAAAAATTAGAGTATTAAAAAAATGCGAGGTTTTTTACTGATCGATTTCATATGGAATACCCCGTAAGCAAAGCCGCTGTAGTAAACACTGCCGTCAATTGGTTTTCCGAACAATCACCCGCGGAAATAGAAATATATTATTTTATGGACTCTTTTAGATTCTTCTCGATACGAAGTCTTCCTCGTATTATTCTGTCCTTTCAGAATTAGAAAATGCTGAATACTTTATTCCTCGTTCTTACCACATTCAAACTTGCTCTGCATTATGCGACACATGCCTTTTAATGTTATAGATAATGTTAGATTCAACAATTATTGCACACACATGACTAGTTTGGACTCGTGGTGAAACGAGCGTTGAGGGACTTCCGCCGATTTTAGCAAGACTTCTGACTTCTGTTGCATTGAAATAATTATAAAATACGATAATTTGGTCCAGGGAGCATCCGTTTTTGGTGCAAAGATAATTCGTTTGGCGTGTTTCTTAATTGAAATTAACCTAAGTGTGTCTGTGTCTATTCCAAAATCGGCGGAAGTCCCTCAACGCTCGTTTAACCTTAATATTTTCACAAAGAAATACCTTAGAAGACCTCTAACTCAATGTATACCGTCGCGTCAAGAAACTGTTGAAATTAGTGAGCGAATATTATTGACTCTGGTGGCAAAAATCGGAACTACATCTCATGTTACAAAGCCCGATCGGTATTAGAGGTATCCAGTATACGAATACTATTATTATAGTCCCGTCGCTCTAATTTCCGGCAGTCAATCACGTTGCAGGTCGGCTACATTTAAACGTGTGCGTCTTGTGATTCGCTGATGAAGATGTTAAACATTTCCTAAGGCTGGATAAATATTTAATATAATCGCCCGCCATTTTGGCTCTTTCGTTGGCGTACGCAGAAAGCACACGAGGACATTATTTGCCGCTCAATTATTTTCTGACTTACAGTGCGTTTGATTTATTATCATAGGAGCTACGACATGATAATGTTTAACGGTGTGGCAAATAGATGCCTCGTCTGATAGCTCGGCAACGAAAGAACAAAAATGGCGAACGATACTACCTACCTAGACTCTATAGAGCCTTGACTTCCTAAGATGTAAGCAAAGAGGAGGAGTCACGCCGGGAATAGCAGCGTCGCGACTATAGATTATATTAGTGGTACGTTATTTTTCATTACTCCCCAAATGTAGAGTGCGCGATGATTTATCAGTTTAAAATGTTTAACCACAATATGCATATCATAGATGGTTGAACACTAGACTACCATTTACAACGCATTCCCTTTGCTACCCGATCTCCTCACATCAACGGTCTGTGTCTTTAATATTCAAACATAACAGAATCTCCAACATCTAATTACTGACCAGCTGAACAAATGTGGCTAATATAATTACAACTGTAAATTGCCTATACATTTATACTTACTAATAATATCAATGTTACGAGGGGGATCCAGGAAATAACGACCGTTTTGTTTTAATAATTAAAAAAAAATATATATATATATATATATTTATTTGAAAAAACAAAGTCTGTTACATAACTGAAGCTTCCTTTACTTCTCTACATAATCACCACCTACATTTAAACATTTGTCGTATCTGTTCACTAGCTTTAGAATTCCCGTGTTATACTCCTCTGCCGCCAGTTCATTAAGCCAGGTGTTCACTGTCTTCTTCAACTCTTCATCACTTCGTCGTTCACTTTAGTCTTCAGGTCTTCTGTGATGAGTGATGGGCGTCCGGGTCGAGTTTCATCGTGGACATTTGTTCGCCCATTGTTGAACATTTCGCACCATTTTCTCACATTTCTTTCATTCATTACAGTATCACCATACACTTCTTTCAATTGCCGGTAAATTTCTGCAAGTTTCAAATGTCGGGCATTCAAAAATCGAATCACACTCCTCACCTCACAGTCGGCGGGATTATCATTCACGTCGTTCATTTTGAAGTAACACAAAATGCACAATGGCGACTTGTTGCAACCAGTATTCACATTATGAGAACACATGTTAAGGAAGCCAGTTGACCTTCAAACAAGGAAGGGGAGTCAGCTGCTCGGCGGGTATGCGCGAACGATCGTTATTTCCTGGATCCCCCTCGTATATAACTGACAAATTCTGTAAATAATGGGTTTTCATAATATCTGTTTAAAATTGTCAGATTGGCTACATTTATAACCAGTCTTTTCCCATAAATCTCATCGGAACACAGCTAGCAACACTCCGGCGTAAAACTGACAAACTTCCATGATGATGTATCTTGCAAAATGAAAGTTAAACCTCCCTGATATTACTCTTCTTTTTCTGAGGTATTTTTTAATTTTTATAATTATGCTCCCCTTGTTCTCTTTGTGCTCCCCGATCTTCTTGTGCTCCCCTTGTTGTCCTTGTATGTCCTTGTTCTCCTTATTTTTCCCGTGTCTTCCTCTTGTCTTCCCCTTGTTTTCCTTGTGCTTCCCTCTTTCTCTTTGTGCTCCTCTTGTTCTCCTTGTAGGCTACTCCCCTAGTTCTATTTTTCTTTCCCTTGTTCTCTTTTTGTTGCCCTTGTTCTGTTGTGCTGGTCTTGTTATCCTTGTGTTCTTCTTATTTTCCTCGTGCCCCCCGTTGTTCTCCTATTCTTCCCCTTATTCTCTTTGTTTTTCCCTTGTTCTTCTTACATTTCCCTTGTTCTCCTTATATTCCTCTTGCTCTCCTTGCATTCCTCTTGTTCACATTAATCTCATATACTTTTGTTCTCCTTGGATTCCACTTTTTTCCTTCTATTCTCCTTGTTCTCATTGCGTTTCCCTTATACTTCTTGTCTTCCCGTTATACTTGTATTCTGCTTGTTTCGATTCTCTCATTGCCCATACATAGTTCTACGTAAAGATGTGTAACCATACGTAGAGTAGTTTTTACTCATGTTACTATACAATACATCATAATGGATAAATGTATAATAGGATGCGAAACTGCGGTCAACACCATCTGGCGGCGGGGGGCTGAAAGAAGATGATCAGCGCCCAACGTCCTAGGTGGTGAACATTAGAACTACGTGTTGGGTATATTACCCAGAGTTCTCTATTTATCCGTTCGAGATATTGCTCGAGGAGTCGAGAAGGCAGACAAAAACTTGCTAATAAGTGAACATAAAGTGATACGTGTGTGTATAAGCAGTGTATGTTAAAGAGTGATGTTCATGGACGTTTTAAAAATAGTATTGTTGAATGTATTGTAAAGTAATAGTAATATAATAAATTGAACTATCTAAGTAGTTCTTGTAGACTTTTCAATTGCGCTGTATAATACTCGTAAATATCCAAATAATACAATCCCAATTATCTAACCTTTTGCTTTTTTTTGTCTCTGGTTATATTTTAATCGGGTAGTGTAAAATAGATCGTCTCTTTTATCTTCCTGTTGGCTCCGGTAAGAATTTTCAGTAGAAGATGCTGTGAGGAATAAAACTGTAAATGTTTTACTTTAAATTGGGTTAGTTTTGAATATCGATGAGGGCGTGAAGGAATACTTTCTGCACAGTTTAACATTTTCGTCACTAGGTGCGCTGCTAAATGCATGGATTAATTACTCTTTTCGCTACTTGATGCGCTGCTAGATGTAATAACGCCCCTCCCCTCAACAGGTGGCAGCAAGGTTAATTTCTACAACAGCGCCTGTAGTATGTGTTACGGGAAACTCAGTAAGTTTCGCATCCTATTATATATTCATCCATGACATCATGTTCTGACTGTCCTCTTGCTGAATAAAGCGTGGTAAAGACGCAGACAGTTTTAGCTGTGCGACAGGTGGCGTAATTGGTTCCGATTCCAGTGCCTTCTTTGACCTATTTATATCAGCCCAGTGATTCAGGTATCTTAAGCTCTGTGGACACATCTGCCAGAAATTCTTGGAGTTGAAGATGGGCTTCGTTAGCAGGCAGGAATGTCCCGTGAATACCACAAGCCCTACGGATTATGTTTGTCGTGATCTTGTGCTGTAGTGGAATTGGTCATGCTACGGTATAATCTTCCTGACTGGCATTCGTACATCTGCGGACGGATTTTTTTTGCAACTATCCGAACACCCGTGTCCTTTTAAACTTTTCTGCATTCGGGTTCATCCAGACTGTGACATCCTAACTACCTACAGTTAATCATTTGAAAATTGAGGATTTTCTTGGCCGTCTCATGTTCCTACAGTTGGTCTGTAGTTTCCTTTAAGACAAAGCGGCAGAAGAATTGAAGACCTCGCCGGGAAAAGGATGTAACATCAAATTAATTAAATATGTAACTTATAGGTGGAAAAAAGTAATTTGGAAGCATTGATTTGAAAGGATAAATTATTGCAATATATAATTTAATAAACTTACTGTATATATCCTCTATTATTCAAATTGTTCTGCTAGTAAATATAGGCCTAAAGAAATATGCCTCTGAAATTATTCCCCTTTTTCCTGAAACGTGAATTATACAGATTTGTTGACGACACCCTTATTCCAAGGACTCTATCTTTCATTCCTGGTGAAATAAAATTTAAATAATTGATTAAATGGCGATCTTACTCATGTTAATTATGTAAGCATGTGCGGCTTAAGCTGTTTCGGTGCTATTCGACACCATCCTCAGAGCCTACTAGATCTCGGCGCTATCTCAACTTCGCTGCGTGTTGTGTGGGTGCGTTCGTGTGATGAAGAGTTGTGTCAAATAGTGTGTGTGTTCTGAAATTGAACCAAAAACTCAATACACTAGAACAATATTAAATATACAGACACACTAAAACACACCCCAGTCAAATTCTCAACACACAGACCAATTTCAGAACACACACACTATTTGACACAACTCTTCATCACACGAACGCACTCACACAACAGGCAGCGAAGTTGAGATAGCGCCGAGATCTGGTAGGCTCTGAAGATGGTGTCGAATAGCACCGAAACAGCTGTAAGCCGCACATGCTTACATAATTAACACGAGTAAGATCGCCATTTAATCAATTATCTATATTCAAGTGTTAAAAGTAGTGTACGAAAGATTCATCATGAAATAAAATTTGTCAAACTTGCAATACTTTATTCTGCATTTCTAAAATTTTCAAAGGACTGTTTTTATTAATAGTAATATCCAAAACTGTGATTGAAAATTATGCAATCATTATGGATTTCCCCGCCATTTCTCACAGATCCATGATGTACAGTTGATTCCTACTTTAAAATGTGTGTAATAGCTGCACGAGCAATATGAATTACAATGGCTTACCTTGGAAAGATGTCTTCTTAAATTTTAGAGTATGTATTATTATGTTAGCATTTTCACGACCCATATTATGTATAATATGAATAATAAATACCGTATTAGAGCTAAGATTTTTGGTTTATGTTGTTATGATGTGGAAACTATGCAAGGTTAGAAAATTTCATTAACACATCTCAAAAAGTTTTTGAATTATCAGCGAAAACAAGTGCAAATTTTGAAGTTTCGGATAACGAGCGATAAAGAATAAATTACCTGGAAATCAGAGCTGGACAAACGGCAACTAACATTGCTAGTTCTTAGTCTAACAACTAACTGTAAGAAAATGCGCGAATCGAGTGTAACAATTTTTATTTGTCTGAAATTTGTAAGTTAATGAGCTAAAATAATATTGATGAACTATTTTTATATTTTCATTGTAGTGTGTCCCTGTTCTTGGAACATATGCATCTATACCATTAATAAATAGAAATGTTAGAATATTCAATAAATAATGCGCTACATTTGTTTTCTCGTCCTCCTTTCATTGGAGAAGAACAAAATCTTATATACAGCATCTTAGAGCCTTCCTGCATACTAAAACACACCTTGAATGAGATAAAAATATTATGTTTACTTACCTAACGACCCACGTACTTATAAGAATATCTTTTCATATTTATAATTAATATTTAGAAAACATAATAAAATACTGTTATACGATTAGTTATTGAATAGAAATTTCTCGTTTTTATGTAAAATAAATTTTCTTTGTTGAACTATGAATTTCCTGCTTTTTGACTAAATTTCCCTCCATGTTTCAACACTGCCTCTAGGAGACTATAGTAGGCAGAAGTGATGATAAGACCTTTGAGCGAAATTTCTCTTTTCCTCAACTTCAAATTCCCTTTAAGGGCGTCAGTTTCTCCTCTGCTTGTTATTAGTTAGGAACAATAATCAAGAGAGCCAAAATTGGTAACAACTAATCCAACAGATACAATAGCAACTCTTTCTCTGTCGATCCAATAATGAAGTATAGGTATGTAGCCCCTGAAGTTGGATGTTTCTCCATCTATAAAAAAATCTTTCACCACCGTTTTATAAACATGTCCACATTTTGACCAAAATTCAGTATATGATATCTTTTTACTATCTATTAAACAGTTTGTTTTAACAGTTCTTAATACACAAATTTCAAGAAAATCTAGTTCAAAATAAATTTTTTGTAGCATTCAAAATTCACAGTTTCTTACACAGTTGGTTAATAGTACATTATGCAACGAGCCTATAATGATAGTAATTAAGACGCGAGTATGTTTGTTTATGAAACGAGCGCAAGCGAGTTTCATTATTTTCATACGAGCGTCTTAATTACCATTATAGGCAAGCTTCATACGACTTTTTATGCTCGACCATATTTCTAACTTGAAATTATTCAAAATTAGGTCATGTTATGGTTACGTGCGAACTGACCTGAATTATGAGATGTGCGCAGACGGGAAAGTATTGATTTTTTCAGAGGCCGAATGTCATTGACTTTGATAGAGAATAAGATGAACATTAGTCTGATATAACCTGGAAATTGATTTAGAATTGAAAAAAACGAGATGACAAATTGAATTTATTGGAATATTGTTTACAATTAACGCTAATTATTATAGTAACAGAACATAACCTTCTGCGACAGTATTGGATTTCCAGCCTCCGTGACTTTTCGCTAATTGTCTTTCGATTGCATATCCGAGAATAATCGATGCTTGCGGTTTTATAACGGTACAAAGGTGACTTGTCATTGGCTGAACACCTGAACTTTAATGAATAGGTGTACTTTAATGAGGTGCATTAAATGGCTACTGCCTGGTGTATAATTACTACATTTCGGCATGGTCGAGCATAAAAACATTTTCGCACAATTAAGATAGTATCTATTGTTAAATTTATTAAAATGATTTGTTTTATTTTTCTTTTGTCAGCGATCTAGTTAATGTTATAAATTTTCTCATTTTCTTCTAAACCTGTTAAATTTCGTCGAAATACAGGCCATATGACAAACAAATTCCTTTTCTCCTTTCTTTTAAAATCGATAACTCAGTTTCTCGAGAAAAGGAAATTTCCCTCGTCTTGACATCACTAAGCAGTGATCAGAAGTCACGTACGATGACATCATAAGAAAGACAGTACTCTAATGAAGTGTGTGATATTTTTTTTTTACGCGTCGCAATAACTGGAAGCTGTTGTGATGCACATAACATAAGTGTCGGGGCCAAGGGGCAAACCGAGCTGCGATCATAATGAACCGTGGGAGCCCGTCGTGTCGTCCAAATGTTGGAGGAGTTACGTCGTGTTTGGTTTCCAAGGGCGTTCGTTGCTCCGTCGCGCGCGGCGGAAATGCCGCGAGTACTCTCAACTGCGGCCGTGACTGATCATGCGGCATGGCTCGCTTGGCACATGGCACCACGGAGGACCAGGTGACTCCACGAAATACTGCACAGACCTACACCTAGGCTGAACTCTCAACTGTCAGGCACAGTTCATTAAACATTGTGGATCTGGAGCTGGGTTGCAATATAGTACATTATGCAACGAGCCTATAATGGTAGTAATTAAGACGCGAGTATGTTTATGAAACGAGCGCAAGCAAGTTTCATACGACTTTTTATGCTCGACCATATTTCTAACTTCAAATTATTCAGAAGTATTCATTTTATTCTTATCTGACTGAGGAGCGGAACTGACTTGTGCAGTAAATTGTGAGATGTGCGCAGACGCGAAAGTATTGATTTTTTTTCCGAGAAACGAATGTCATTGACCTTGATATAATCTAGAGAGTAAAATAAACATTAACCTTGATATAACCTTGAAATAGGAAACCTTTTATTATTTCTATTCCTAGAACTGTTTTCTTCAAGAACTCTCCATTGTTTGTTATGTGTAATACTTACAACTCTCTGTCTTTAAACTGTGATTCTCAATTGGATTTCAGTTTAAAAATTGAAAAATTTCATACGATATTAAAAAGCATTGTATTTCCTTAGATATTTAAATTATGAAGAAGTGTATTATAACGTTTTTACTCAAGTTTTTAAATAATTTTGCATCATTATATTGGCATTAGCACTATATTAACTGTAATATTATATTCTAGTATCTATTACCATTATGTATTTTCTTTCTTTCGTTCGTGTTGTTTGTTTTGTTGTTTTTTTTCTCTCTTATTATATATTTTGTGTATACATCTGTGTAAGCCACCTGTAATTGGAAGCCTGCTTCTGTTGGTGGTGGATTTAAATAAAAATAAAATAAATAAAAAATAAAAATTGGTTTAGACATTAAAAAACGAGATGACAAATTGAATTTATTAGAATATTATTTACAATTAGCGCTAATTATTATAGTAAAAGAACATAACCTTCTGCGACAGTATTGGATTTCCAGCCTCCGTGACGTTTCGCTAGCTGTCTTTCGATTGCATATCCGAGAATAATCGATACTTGCACTTTCATATTGCTACAATGGTTTTATTTCTGATTGGTGAAGACCTGAACTTTAATGAATAGGTGTACTTTAATGAGGTCCATTAAAGGGCCGCTACCAGGTGTATAATTACTACATTTCGGCATGGTCGAGCATAATAGTACATTATGCAACGAGCCTATAATGAAGGTAATTAAGAAGCGAGTATAGATATTTATGAAACGAGCGCAAGCGAGTTTCATAATTTTCATACGAGCTTCTTAATTACCATTATAGGCGAGTTTCATACGACTTTTTATGCTCGACCATATTTCTAACTTGATATTATTAATTTTCTTTGTATCTGACCTTGACGAATGTCCCGTATGTTGTGAGATGTGCGCAGACGCGAAAGTATTGATTTTTTCCGAGGAACAGATGTTCACATTGACCTTGCTAGGCCATAAGAACCTACAGAGATAACATTGAAATTAAATTAGACATTGAAAAACGAGATGACAAATTGAATTTATTTGAATATTATTTACAATTAACGCTAATTATTATAGTAATAGAACATAACCTTCTGCGACAGTATTGGATTTCCAGCCTCCGTGACTTTTCGCTAATTCTCTTTCGATTGCATATCCGAGAATAATCGATACTTGCAGTTTTATAACGGTAGAAAGCTGACCTGTCATTGGCTGAACAGTTGTAACCTGAGTCGTCATTGGCTGAAAGACCTGGCCTTTAATGAGTAGGTGTACGTTAATGACATGCATTAAAGGTCTGCTACCAGGTGTATAATTACTACATTTCGGCATGGTCGAGCATAAAATTAATTATCGTGCAACACTTATCGTACAGTGCTAGTTATATTGCTCTCTTTCTAGAGTTTTCAAATGTTGTACTTCATAGAAATCAAGATTTGGTTTATTTTCCAGAATTTTGTTGTACCAACTCTGAAACAGCTTTTCCCAAATGGAAAAGGCATTTTTCAGCAGGATCTTGCCCCTGCCACAAATCGAAAACAGTAGTCCGTTTTCAGAAACATACAATAGATTTCTCGACGGTTCAGACAATTCATCTGATACCAATATAATTGAAAATGTGTGGAAAATTTGTAGGGAAGTATGAGAAAACTGGACTTTACGTCGAAGGATCACATGATTTCAAGTTTGATACATGTTTTGTTTAGAGACAGAGAAGTGAAAGAAATGTGTGAAAATCTTGTTAAATATATACCCTTTTCTGTTGGATTATAATTCAGGATTATTTTTGGTATTCTGTTGTTTGACATTCGATTTTCATGTTGGAGCCAATTGGGTTGATATTGATATATGTGATGCAGAACAGGTGTCACTTGGAACTCGTTCAAGTCATCTTCATTTCTTTTTCTGTCTCATTTCTTGTAACCTGCTGTGCTGCGCATGAACTTCATTTCACTGGCAGCAATTCGATTTTCATCACGTATCCGAAGAGTCCAAGTTCATGTAGAATGATAATGGAACTTATTTAGTGAATAAAATGCCAAAATATCGAGTTTTATCACCGGCAGATCCTGTGATATTTTGTATATTCAAATACGTTAGTCCTACTTTGTATATTCTTGCTAATTTTCATTCTACCATTGCCTTGTTTTCGACAAATAGTTATTTGATGGACTTCAGAAAGGCACTGAATTTGTAAATATCCCATTTATTACGTCCTTTCCGACGCAGATAGCACAGACAAAGAAATATTGTTATCCTCAGAAATGACGCGAGAAGGTGTACTTAGTTGCAACGCAACATAAAACACGCAAAAGCTGAACAATGAAGCTTAGTCTGGAGTTGATCCAGTGGGCGTAGCTACCATGTACTACAAACACAAAACTCTGAGATAGTATCCGACAATGGAGCACTGTTGCCAGACGAAGAACAATTTTATTTTAATGTAAAGTGAATTACTTAGAATTGTGCTCGACGGAAATGGGAGAGGGTTGTCCACTAGTACAAGCCGTTTAATATATGACATATTACAGTATTGTATATCAGATTGTTAGATTTGAAACTGTGGAGAGACAGATGCAATGCTAAGAAAGAAGACTGGAGGGTAAGGAGATAAATAGGAAGCAAGAAAAATAAAGAGCAAGGAAATAAGGAAGAGCAAGAGGAGAAGGACGAAGAGAAGAATGTCTGGATGGAGAATGAGGACGAAAATATCGGTTTAGAGGATGAGAACGACGAGATGGACAATGAGGACGAGAGGAGTATGACCACAATGAGTCCACCTCTGTGGAGTAATGGTCAGCACGTCTGGCTATGAAAGAGTGGGCCAGGGATTCAAATCCTGGTTGGAGTTTTCCGGGGTTTCCCCTCAACCAATTGAAGCAGAATTGCTGGATAATTTTCGGCGTTGGACTTCGGACTCATTTCACCATCATTAATTCACGTATTATCATCATCATCATCATCATCATCATCATCATCATCATCATCCATACAGTAGCCCGGCTTAAGTTCACGGCTTGGCGTGCTGTACTTGTATAAGAGCACTGCCGTTCGGCTACCCAATCATTCATAAGAATAGGAGTGGTAATTACAATAAGCCTCAGACTGCAGTGTAAAGGCTCATTCACAATGAAAATTAAACATAACGTAAGCGTTAACTTAACGTTACAGTAAAATCAAGACGTCATACCATCATTCACGATGGGAACATAAACCTAACAGCAAACATACTTGGTAACCATGGAAACAGAACAACGACGCCATTTCCTCATATTCTATCGTATACTTCAGCGCTCCACGATTGTGTTCTGTTTGCAAATCACGTAAGCATAAGCATGAAAGTTTGGAGTTTGCAAACTTTCATGTTAACGTCTTACGGTAATGTTTATGTCAATGCTTATGTGAATCATTGTGAATGATCCTATTTAGTAGCCTGGGCGCAAACTTCTGTGTTTATGGAAGAGTGATGGAGCGGAGAAAAATTCTCTCCGGCGCCGGGATTTGAACCCGGGTTTTCAGCTCTACGTGCTGATGCTTTATCCACTAAGCCACGCCGGATACAATCCCGACGCCGTTTAGAATCGTCTCAGATTAAGCTCCATCACTGGGGTTCCCTCTGGTGGCCGCCCTCTACACTACGTCATAGATGTCTATGAACGCAGGACCGAAGTCCATACATGTGTCACTCAGATGAGTGACTGATTGGCCGGGATCCGACGGTATGGGCGCCGTCTTAAATCACAAAGTGATTTATTACGCATATCATATATATATTGATGTACCGAAGTACATATGATATTTCCATGCAGATATTCTGCGTCATCACATGATGGAAGAGTGATGGAGCGGAGAAAAATTCTCTCCGGCGCCGGGATTTGAACCCGGGTTTTCAGCTCTACGTGCTGATGCTTTATCCACTAAGCCACGCCGGATACGCAGAATATCTGCATGGAAATATCATATGTACTTCGGTACATCAATATATATTCTGTGTTTATGTTACGGTTATGTTTAATTTTCATTGTGAATGGGCCTTAAGCCTTTGGGTCCTTCCTCCATACTAGAGAAGAAAAATGACCAGAATGAGAAGGACGAGAGGGAGAATGTCGGAATGGAGAATGAGGACGAAGATAATGGTTTAGAGGATGAGAACGACGAGATGGACATGAGGACGAGAGGTGTATGACCAAGATGAAAAGGACGAGGAGGAGAATGTCTGCATGATGAATGAGGACGAATATAGTATTTGGAGAATGAGGACGAGGAGAATGACGAGATGGTGAATGAGAACGAGAGGCATAAAATGAGGACGAGGAGATTGATGGGATGGAGAATGAGGACGAGAGGCGCATGACGAAAGTGAGAAGGCTGAGGAGGAGAGTGACGGGGTGCAGAATGAGGACGAGAGCCGCATGACGAAAGTGAGAAGGCTAAGGATGAGAGTGACGGGATGCAGAATGAGGACGAGAGGCGCATGACGAAAGTGAGAAGGCTAAGGAGGAGAGTGACGGGATGCAGAATGAGGACGAGAGGCGCATGACGAAAGTGAGAAGGCTAAGGAGGAGAGTGACGGGATGCAGAATGAGGACGAGAGGCGCATGACGAAAGTGACGAGGCTGAGGAGGAGAGTGACGGTATGCAGAATGAGGACGAGAATGACAGTTCTGATGATGAGGACGGGGAGACAGACTGGTTGGTGACTGAAGACGAAAGGGACGTGATGGGAACGAGGAGATTGTCTTGATGGAGCACGGGGTTGAGTACGGAAGGCGAATGACGAAAGGATGAGTAGGAGAGACGAATGATTAGGTTATGAGGACGAGAAAATGATGGTATGGAAATAATGATAGAATGGAGAATGAAAACGGGTATACATAATAGCGGAATGTAGAATAAGGACGAGGGGAAACAGGACAGATTTAATGGCATATGTGGAATAAGACCGATGATGACGATTACGCGATGAATTATGACGAGGATAATGAGGAATGGAGAATGAGGAGAGGAGGAAGATGAGAGCCAGAATAATAGCGGAATGCTTAATGGGGGCTCAAACAAATAGAGGACGAGAATATAGGAAAATGAAGGAGAGTAATAATACGGATATGATTAAGATTAATAAATAGGATTACCGTACGAAGTATTGTATATGTTAAGTGGTGATGTATTTACCACGCATTTATTGATCTCTGATGTCCTCTGTCAGGTCACTTCTTACATTCTGTGTAGTTTAAATAATGGATAGTGTTTTTTATTAAGGGTATATGTACGTGAACGACCACAAATATTATCAGAAAATGCAGGCTCTAAATTTCTAAAATATTATAAGGATATGAACTCACAATTGGACAAAAATTACAAGGTACCACAACAAGACTTATTAGAACTTAAATATCTGATAAAAGTATAAAAAAAGGTTAGTAATAATATTTTTCAAACAAGTTTCATCAAAGTATGAAAAAAAAAAAGCAAAACAAAATTCTGCAGTTACATCATTTGTTAACCGTAACATTGTTATGGTCTCTCTGACGTCTTTAATATTTTTCCTGCATGTAATAAACACTTATTTCTGAAAAGTAGACTACTCTCAGGCATGTAGTGTTGTTTATTTTAATACAATTAATTTTTTATTCGTCCTGTATAAAATATATTAAAATTTACATTATGTTTTGTGACCTAATTTTTCTATTTTCAAAGAAATGGGCATTACTGTAGTCTATATTTTGCATAAATGCACGTTAAATCAGTGTACAAAATTTCAGAATTCGATCTCTAATGGTTGTGGAGTTATGAAGTAATATGTGTGAAAATTTTCAAATTTTGGAAAATTTAATTGAAAGTAAAAAGTGAATTCTAAAAAATATTACTAGTAACCTTTTTTATACTTTTATCAGTTATTTAAGTTCTAATAAGTCTTGTTATGGTTCTTTGTGGTTCTTTCTAATTTTTGTCCAATTGTGAGTTCATTTCCTTATAAAATTTTAGAAATTTAGAGCCTGCATTTTCTGATAATATTTATGGTCGTTCATGTACATATATCCTTAAATCAAATTCATTGCATTCAATAATTGCAGTTCTTCTTCTTCTTCTACTTCTTCTTCTCCTTTTTCTTCTTCTTCTTCTAACTTTTTGAGTTAGACTGTAGTTGCCTGTTAGACTGTTGCTTCTGTGACTATAATAGCTGAGTTGCTCTTTTCTCTCCTTTTGACATCGTGGCCAATCTACGTAAACATCCACTTCAGTAGTCATTAATTTGTACTTGTTCCTATGAAGTTATGTTACATTAATAATAATAATAATAATAATAATAATAATAATAATAATAATAATAATAAGTTAATAATACATTTTTGGCTATGACATCTATACTTAACTATTTTTCATTTATTTTATTTTGTATTTTTCATTTATATCTATATCTGCGTCTTTTATTTAGGTAGTAGGCCTATCTATTTGTCTGTTTTTTTTTTCTCGTTTTACACTTTAATTTGTATTTACACTTGTATCTTGCATTTGTATCTGTTTCATCTCTTTTTTTCATATATGCAATTCTATGTTTTTTAAACGAATATCTGTACTGTCTATTGTAATTGGGACTTTGCCCTGTTTTAGACATAAATAAATAAATAAATAAATAGATAATAATAATAATAATAATAATAATAATAATAATAATAATAATAATAATAATAATAATAATAATTTGAATACACGGAAAGGCCGAAATGTCACAGTGCAGCCGAATTACTACACGCAAAGTCGCCTCTCCGGAAACATGGCCGTGGGAAGTGACCTGGAAGGAGTGACAGTCATCGTCTTCGGGCGAGGTTCGGCAGGATTTGGTCGCGCTGTGCGTACTGCAAGTCACGACTCTTGATGAGTCTGCGGAGCGACAAGCGGAGTTCCCTCGTCCCGCGCCCGCCATGCGTAAGTGAGCCGCGATGAGTTCCAAGTTACAGGAGTTCCGTTGTATCGTTCCCAACTTTTAATTGGGTTACCAAGCACTTGCGGTGAACTCGTGGGCCTGTCCGAGATCCTCTTCCAACAGGCTCTCGTTCTCAATCGATCATATTTATTTGTTTGTTTATTCATTTGATTATTTAATTATTTGATTACTTATTTGTGCTTGTTTGTTTATATGTATTTATTTATTGTGGCTTTTATTGATTACGAAAAAGCTTTCGACCGTGTTGACAGAAAAAACTCTTTCAAATTTTGGCAATTATGAGAACAATTTACGAATTATATAACCACAATATTATCAAAACTACTATCGGATCAGAACATACCGAATGAAGACCGATAAACTGTGGAGTTCGTCAAGGATGCCCCCTCTCACCACTTTTATTCAATATATACATCAACTCCATCATCAGACATTGGCGACTAACAATTCATGGAAACATCCCGCTCTTCCGAAATTGTACTCTAGATACATTATTATATGCAGACGATCAGGTTCTTTTTGCTACAAATGAAGGCGAGCTGCAGTACTCAGTACATCACCTGAATATAATAGCACAAAATTTCAATATGAAAATTTCTCCAAACAAAACAAAAATTATGGCGTCCCAAGGTAAACAGCCAGTTAGGAGTAAAATTTGCATTGGAACTCATACATTAGAACAGGTAAACTCGTTTAAATATTTAGGTTATAATTTTACATATTTACCTGTTACTAATATACCTGAAAATATTCAACATTTTAATGGAGTCTTAAGAACCATCAACCAGGTTTTGACAACCACGAAAACCCAAAAACATACCAGGTTAAAAGCATATAAAGTTCTAACAAGACCTGTCCTCATGTATGGTAGTGAGGCCTGGACTGTCCGAAACTCAGATGTTCAACGCCTAACAACTGAGGAAATGAGATTTCTGAGGAGGACTGCCGGCTACAGCTTGCTTGACCACAAAAGTAATGAATTAATTACAAAAGAAATGAAAATTACAACTATTTATGAACATCTCAACCACTATAGACAAAAATGGCTTAACCATGTCAATAGAATGGACCGTTCCAGACTCCCAAGACAAATTCTCCGCTATATACCACATGGAAGACGATCTTTGGGACGCCCCCTGAAAAGATGGACGGAGACCGTAACAGACCACTAGACCTAATACCTGCAAGGACGATGATGACTTATTGCGATTTAACTGTCCTTTGTTTATATCCATGGAATGAAGTTTATTGATTCAGGAACATCTTATTTAAGGGGGCGAATCTGATATCTAGTGTGTTAAATAATTCTATCTGATGTTGAGCGAAAGGGAAAGAATTGTAATTTTAATTGTGGTTGGCTATGGAGACAGACAACGATCTCATCGAGAGGCGGCGAATTCATTTAATGCTATGCATCCGGATCCCAATCTAATTGCACATACGCTACAACAGTGACAAGGATCGTAAGGAAATTCACTGAAACTGGAAGCGTAAAGGACTTACCAAGATCAGGTTGCCAGATCTTTTGAGTGGCAAAGAAGTGCTATTCAATCATCAAATACGAAGTTTCGGTAGGTTTCGGAGCGCCAGTCTGTACGCTGGCTGGCAAGCAGTTCCGTGTGACTCGCAGAGTGGAAACGGTTCCGGCCTCTGCCCTGGCGCATGCTCATTATCCATGCCATCTGTCTCCGGCCACGCGGGGCTTACTGAGTATTTGACATGTAATTTCCAGAAAACACGGCTGTTTACATGGAACTCGGTGTCCTGCTCGTGTGATCGCAGACATCGCTGTCCTTGAACGCGATCAGGAGACTGGCCTCTTCCTTGCTCAGCTATCCATCCTAGTCTGGTTTCTGGATGGTAACATAGAGAGTCCTTATACTGCTTGTTTGAGGCTTGAAAGTAATGTAATTATCCCTAAGATAGGTTGTCCACTATCACCAACTTTATTTAATATTTACATAAATGAAATTATTTTAAAATGGAACCAAATCTACACATCAGGAATCAAAATAACCAGTGCTCTAACATTAAATACAGTACCTTACTCTATGCCGATGATCAAGTCATAATTTCCAATTCAGAGGATAATTTACAAAGAGGATTATATACATTAAATAAAATATTAAAAGATTTTGGGATGGAAATTTCAACACAAAAATCAAAAGTAATGGCATTTTTAGGACAAGACCCAGTCAGAAGTAAGATAATACACAATAACCAATGCCTCGAACAAGTAAAAAATTTCAATTATCTGGGTTGTGAAATATCTTATCAAAATTAAAAAGATGTGAACAAGAAAATTACCAAATTTACACAAATTCTAGGAATAATAAACAATACATTAAAAGCTAAATTAGTACAAAAATCTACAAGAATGAATATATATAATACACTAGCATTACCCTCCCTTTTATACGGAAGCGAGATTTGGACATAAAGAAAAAAGACATGAACAGAATCAAAGCAACGGAATGAAATTTTTCAGGACAGCAGGATATACTCTTTTAGACCGAAAAAAGAATGAAGAAATTTTGGAACAATTAGAAGTAAAGTCAATAGAAGAAAAAATCAGCAGATACAAATTCAATTGGCTAGATCATGTAAGAAGAATGGAAAATTCAAGAATCCCAAAAATTATGATGCAGTATAAACCTAAAGGACATCGTCGACCAGGAAGACTGCTAGATGGGGCTGAAACAGGTCTACAGAGGCCTAATTCGTGAAGGATGATGATGATGAACATGGAAAGTCTGTCCGTGGTGCGGCGAAGGAATTGAAGAATAGTGAATGCTACTTCGAAATGCTGACGAGATTTCTTCAACCACAACTCTGTCATCATCATTGTGTACTCCGTAGGATGCACCGAAAGCAAATATTGGAGTGGCAAACTGATTTGCACCTTCGGCCCTTCATCCCTGTGGATGAAGATAAATGAAAAACTTGTTGGTAGTTGGTTCGAAAGATATAAAGTTGATTATTGGTTTACATAAATACGAAAAAAAAAAAAATAATATGTAGCCTATACACAGTGTCCCATGACCTTTGGAGCACTCCTATCACTAGTGTATTTTAGTCTATTTAAAAATATTTTTGTATGTACGCTATAGGGTTTACCAAAGCTTACCGTTTGAAGTAGTTGACGGTTATACAGAAGTTTCAGCAATTCGTAGTAACACAAAGTTATGTATTTTTTTTTATTTTAAATGGGACAGCCTATATTTCATTCCCTATATAAATTTGTTGCACTCAGCCTGATTCAAATAACATAAGCTTGAAATGCCGTAGTTTTATGTTCAAGTTAGGTCTATTGCAATTTAAAAATCATGTGTACATTTCAGCTAATTCATGGAAAATATATTCATAGTTGTATATGTGGGTTGGTGAGTAAATAGTAATTGGTCGATAGATGGATGGATGAATGGGTGGATGGATGGATGGATGGATTGATGGATGGATGGATGGAAGGAGGGAAGGATAGGTAATTAAATAAATATGTACATACACTAGGTCTAGCTAGGTAGTTGGTCAGTTGATGGATGGATGGCTGCATAGATGGATGGATTGATGGAAGGAAGGATATGTGTTTAAATAAATATGTACACTAGGTCTAGCTAGGCAGTTGGTCGATGGATGCATGGATGATTACATATATGGATGGATGAAAGGAAGGAAGGATAGATGGTTAAATAAATATGTACACTAGGTCTAGCTAGGTAGTTGGTCGATGGATGCATGGATGATTGCATATATGGATGGATGAAAGGAAGGAAGGATATGTGGTTAAATAAATATGTACACTAGGTCTAGCTAGGTAGTTGGTCGATGGATGCATGGATGATTGCATAGATGGATAGATGAAAGGAAGAAGGATAGATGGTTAAATAAATATGTCAGGGATGTCAAAGCGCTTACACTGCGTGCTCTCAAGAATCCGCACAATATTCCCTTAAGAGTGATGATGATTGTTCTTTCACTTGCAGGAAAGTGAACTTTGTTGGATTTGTATTTCTTGTAGTATGAGTACCTAATTCAGGCGCTTTGAAATCCCTGAAATATGTATACTAGGTCTAGCTAGGTGTGGTCGATGGATGGATGGATGGATGGATGGATGGATGGATGGATGAATGAATGAATGAATGAATGTTGCACAGATGGGTGAATGGATCGATTGTTGGTTGAATAAATATGTAAACTCCGTTCACGCTTAGAATGGGCCCAAATATAAAAAAAACAAATTGTATCCATCTGCCAAGAACCACACCTGTACACAACAGAAAAAAAAAGAATAATGATGATAACGCATTATTGTGGTGCTATTTCTCTGTGAGTAGAGTGTATTGAGGTCACTGGCATACGATTAATGTCTATATTAGGACAGTAAGAGCGAGCGGACTGTAGGATGTAGACTTAGTTGAGTGAATTAATTAAAGGGAGGAAATAGGAGGACACACATTGAAAGGTACGCGAAAACGCGTCTTTGCAAGGGAGTTCAGGGCTGAGAAAGACTGAATATGTGAGCTCCAAACCTGTTGGCCACTTGTCTCACTCCGAGTTTCGCTGCTCCACTGAAGGAACTCTAGAGAATTTTGAGGGGAAAAGCCGAAAATGGGCGTAAAAGGAGGAGGGGAGAGAAGCATGAAATCAACATCAGGAGAAGAAGCGCCGGAAGCTGTAAGCCTGCCTGCACAATGAAAGGTACCGTGTCCTTCCGCAGTGCGAGTGGAGTCGAGTAAACTCGCGCGTGTATAAAGGGTAATTTGCGGAAGCCAAGCCAAGACTCTCTATTTCGAAGAGTTGTTTGGGAAAAATGGCAAAATTATGTGGAGATGAGGATGTAGAACCGTGACCCATTTCCTTTAGGACTCCTCCCGCCTTAGGAAAACCGGCTGTACTGGAATTGGTTCCCAAATCTGTGAATTAGTTCCCAGTTCGTCCCAGAGCTATATTCGAGTTGGTTCCAGGTTGATTTCTCCTGTGTACTGCAATTGGTTCCCGCGCTAGATCAAGACAGAAAACATTTCCCTTCCCATTTCATACAGACTTAGGACTGTCAACTACTGTCTACAGTAGTAGGTAGGTTGAAAATGTTTTGTGCTTGGTGGACACGCTGCTTCTAATAACTTCACAATTTTATTTCTGTACTGGTAAAAATTTGAAATGAAGTGCAATACAGCTGTCCTGTACTTCCACTGCCACTGTAACTTATGATCGATTAACATCCATGTCCCACACAGCATAGATTAAGTCACGGGTCATGATCGATTATAGGTGGCGTTATAGGCAATAACAACTACTCTGCTACATGATCGATTAACATCCATGTCCCACAGAGCCTGCTACAAAATCACTGCCTTGGATATTTGAACATGGGGAACCAACTCACGTTGATGATATTTGAACACGGGGAACCAACTCACGTTGATGATATTTGAACATTGGGAACCAACTCACGTTGATGATATTTGAAAATGGAGAACCAACTCACGTTGATGATATTTGAACATGGGGAACCAACTCACGTTGATGATATTTGAACATGGGGAACCAACTGACGTTGATTATATTTGAACATGGGGAACCAACTCACGTTGATGATATTTGAACATGGGGAACCAACTCACGTTGATGATATTTGAACATGGGGAACCAACTCACGTTGATTATATTTGAACATGGGGAACCAACTCACGTTGATGATATTTGAACATGGGGAACCAACTCACGTTGATGATATTTGAACATGGGGAACCAACTCACGTTGATGATATTTGAACATGGGGAACCAACTCACGTTGATGATATTTGAACATGGGGAACCAACTCACGTTGATGATATTTGAACATGGGGAACCAACTCACGTTGTTGATATTTTGTTTGGGAACCAACTGCAGAACAGCGGGAAAACCACGGAAAATCTTTAGGTAGGATCCCCTTTTCCTAAGCTCTATACCTTTATCTAATTAAAATTTTTCTTTTCTTTCAGGTAAGCGTACAAAACGTTGTGACACTACCATGAGAGCATTAACAGTTCTGCGAGGAGCAGGTGAGTGACGAATGTATTCTGCCCACCGATTGCGAGTTCTTGGGATGTGAGCGGGAATCGAAGTAGGACGTTGTGACATAATTTCTTTTTCGCATTCGCCACAGTCCTCTCGGCGTGGGACAGCCACCGGAACTTGTCATTAGCACGGCCGACTCCGCCGCAGGTCGCTGATCTCTGCTTGACAGCTTGTCTCGAGGTTAAGAGTTAAAAGCTGCAAAGATTCAACTGGACGATTCAGGGGCGGCTCGTATCGCGGACATGCAGTGATGAAAAAATATTGAATAATGTGATCTGTTAGAAGCTAAAACAAGAGAAAGTTGAAGTTTCATTTACGGAAACGATGTTCATAAAAGAGTTCGAAAACTGCGTTCGGAGCGTCTTGTACTCCTATAGGGATAAACATGAGGTTCCCACGAGTGAATTTATGAATCCTTGAGATACTGAAGTAAATGGAGGCCAATGTATGCAAAATTTTTGTCATGCAGGCTACACGTACCCAGGATAAGAGAGGGTTGGGAATTGAACGGGTTACATCAACTGCTTGTCTATGCGGATGACGTGAATATGTTAGGAGAAAACATGGGAATTTTACGGGAAACAAGTAAAGAGATAGGTTTGGAAGTAAATCCCGAAAAGACAATGTATATGATTATGTCTCGTGACGAGAATATTGTACGAAATGGAAATATAAAAATTGGAAATTTATCTTTTGAAGAGATGGAGAAGTTCAAATATCTGGGAGCAACAGTAACAAATATAAATGATACCAGGGAGGAAATTAAACACAAAATAAATATGGGAAATGCCTGTTATTCAACCAGTCTGCTGTCGAAAAATCTGAAAGTTAGAATTTATAAAACAGTTATATTACCGGTTGTTCTGTATGGTTGTGAAACTTGGACTCTCACTTTGAGGGAGGAACAGAGATTAAGGGTGTTTGAGAATAAGGTGGTTAGGAAAATATTTGGGGCTAACAGGGATGAAGTTACAGGAGAATGGAGAAAGTTACACAACGCAGAACTGCACGCATTGTATTCTTCACCTGACAATTAGGAACATTAAATCCAGACTTTTGAGATGGGCAGGGCATGTAGGACGTATGGGCGAATCCAGAAATGCATATAGAATGTTAGTTGGGAGGCCGGAGGGAAAAAGACCTTTAGGGAGGCCGAGACGTAGATGGGAAGATAATATTAAAATGGATTTGAGGGAGGTGGGATATGATGATAGAGAATGGACTAATCTTGCTCAGGATAGGGACCAATGGTGTGATTATGTGAGGGCGGCAATGAACCTCCGGGTTTCTTAAAAGCCAGTAAGTAAGTAAGGTTACACGTACTTTCTAACATACAGGGTGATTCAGGAGAAATACGAGTAGTAAATATTTTATGGGGTGTTAATATTAACTGTTATGAGTAAAAAAAAAATGTTCATACAAACACTGTTTGCGTATATCATGTTGAAACTGATCAGAGAGAGAAAAAGAAATTGGCTGGGTCATTTCCTAAGAAGAAACTGCCTACTGAAGGATGCACTGGAAGGGATGGTGAACGGGAGAAAAGTTCAGAGTAGAAGAAAATATATCAGATGATAGACAACATTAAGATATTTGAATCGTATACAGAGACTACGTTGAAGGCGAAAAACATGGAAGATTGGAGAATTCTGGGTTTGCAGTGAAAAACCTATCGTTGGGTAGAAAACTATAAATAAATTAAATTAATTCACTTCAACAGTTCAATGCACTTTTCCTCTCTGTTCACAACAGTAAGAGCTGCCATTCTGAAGTAGTTTGTTCTTTCATAAAGTCAGCACTATTCATAATTCGAGCGACCAATTCGCTCCTTATGTTTACTTTTTTTGTGCGCTTCGCCGTTCATCCACCCCGTAGAGAAAAATCGACAGGAGTAAAATCTGGGGACCTTGGTGGCCAATGCACGTGACCAACGCTGCCGATACATCGTTCGTGAAATGTGAGATGTAGAAGCTGTGTCAGTCCCGCGCCGTGGCGTCGTGGTCTAAGGCATGCTGCCTAGAACTCGCGTTACGGAATGCGCGCTGATTCGAGTCCTCGTGAGGGAAGAAATTTTCTCATGAAATTGCGGCCAGTGTATGGGACCGGTACACTTGGGGAGCTACGATAGATAGCGAAAATCCGGTTTCGCAATCCATCTATAACGGCTGGGAGAGTCATTGTGTTAACCACATGATACCTCCATTCTGGTTGGATGATCGTCCACCTCTGCTTCGGCATGTGGACGTGAAGCCGCCATCCGGCTGGTCGGTGTTGGCCCTTCATGGGCTGTAGCGCCACGGATTTATAATCTTTTCGCTGTAAGAAAAATCCTAATATAAACAATAGCACGTGACTGAAGTGAGGCTTCATTGGCCGCTGTTTGGCGCCATAGATTCTCAGTACGTGTTCCTGCCTACTGTTGTACATTCTGTTTCATGTTAAACATTTCCCGTTACTCGTCAAGTAGGTCTAACCTCACTACTATGCATTCGTTTGCTTAGGAAACATTTACTTTATAATTATTGTAATTAAAATTCACTTAAGTTATTATATACATTTAAGACTATTTGTTTTTCTTCGCTTTTGAGAGGGTTTCGACTCTTATGTTTAATAACCACACACACACACACACACCGAGGATGCAGAAGCCATACTTCAGTACCACGTGCTTACGTGAACAACTACGAGCTCGAGTGACGCCAGCTTGTTACAAGAACAGACTATCTCGGTATTACTTTTGGTATTCATCCGCGTTCATAGTACATGACAAAATATAAAAGTAGCTTTTCTTTTACATAGCGTTTTACATATGAGTGAAGTTATATGTTTCATCGTATTTAACAACTAGAATTCAATTTTTTATTTTCAAATAATACAACGTTATGGTTTCCAAGTGCGGAACTATATTTTCCTGCGTCGTGTGAGTGTTTCGACTGGGAGCCAATCACGGGCATGACAGCAAATTGCTTGTGTTTACATTAGGATTTTTCTTACAGCAAAAACAGTATACTTTACTTACGTTTAGATGCTGTGTCATCTGACAGATAAAATATACAGGAGTTCCGTCATGTTGAAAGAACATGCCCATCCTTGTGCTGCCCTAAGACGACCTCAGGCTTGTAGTATAGGCTATTCCTTTTTACGTATCCAATAGTACGTAGTCATTTGTCGCTTCTTCATACTATCTGTAAGACTTCTCCTGAGTTATCTTGTCTTAACGCGTTTCGGAAAATAAATCAATTAATCACATTAACAATGATTTGTTTCCTTTGAATGGAGGAGGAACCAGAAGGCTAGAACCGCAGTTGTATCTCACCAGTCCTTTACTTAGGAATGTTTTATGAAGTCCAAACGGTCAATTTCTTTGTTGTTGTTGTTGTTTTCTGATGCCAGGCTTTGACAATAAAGTCATTTGTCCTCGTGCACTCCAATATTTTTCAAAGATATTATCATGACTAGCCACTGAAGCACACATTTTGAGGTGTTCCGAATCCATTTCTTGGTTTGAGTTGCACAATGGGCAGTTAGGGGACTGATATATTCCAATTCTATGCAGGTGTTTGGCCAAACAATCATGGCCTGTTGCCAATCTAAATGCAGCTACAGACGATTTTCGTGGTAAATCGGGAATTAACTGTGGATTTTGATGCAGAGAGTTCCATTTTTTCCCTTGGGATTGAGTTATCAAATTTTGTTTGTTGAAGTCTAAGTACGTAGATTTAATAAATCTCTTCACACAGTAATACGTAGATTTAGTAACAGGTCTGTAAGTAGCAGTGCTGCCCTTCTTTGCTAAAGCATCTGCATTCTCGTTTCCCAGGATTCCACAATGGGATGGTATCCATTGGAATACAATTCTTTTATTGAGTGATAATAATTGAGAGAGCATTTTAGTTATTTCTGCTGTTTGAGATGAAGGTCTGTGTTTAGAGACGATTGATAGAATAGCTGCTTTGGAGTCCGACAACATAACTGCATTCCTAAATTTATTGATGTGGCATAGAAGATTCCTGAGACATTCACTTATTGCAATGATTTCACCATCAAAACTTGTTGTTCCATATCCAAGAGATCTATAGAGTGAGAAGAGACAGCACGTAACACCTGCACCGGCACCTTGTTCTCTGGAGATCAAGAATCCGTCGGTGTATAAATGAAGCCAGTTTTGTGGAGGGTACCTAATATTAATTGTCTCTAAAGACAATTGTTTCAGCATTTCAGTGTTTACTTCTGATTTCAGTATTTCTTCTGTTAAATTGAGATTATATTCTATATTTAATAGAGTTAAAGGGTTTGGTTTAATTTGTAAGTTTTCTTTTAAATTCGGGATATTGATTTTCTGTTTCAATTCTTGAATAATGGATATGAAACTTTTTTGAGTTTTCAATCTACAAAGAGGACTGTATGAATGCCAATTGGTACCTGGTAATCTGATAAGTTTTTCATATTGAATCAGTGCTTTTTCTTCTAAATTTCTTTGTAAATGTCGTATCATTTGTCGATTGAGCCATGTAGACTTAATAGTTAGATGCAATCCCATTAGACTGCCCTTTCACACCGTACGAGAGCGCACCATGTGTCATTTGTACGCTAGTCAGGTGTAATACCATATCACGTAGTTTTCAATAATTTGAAGCCATTATTTGGAATAATCAAAGTTATATATATATATATATATATATATATATATATATATATATAACTGCCCCCCCCCCATTGAGGGTAGCTCTTACGGACTCAATATATCCTCAAAAAAAAATTATTATACATATGTAAACATAAATACTAAATTTTAAAGGGAAACAAAAAAAAAATGGCGTGAAAAAGTACAATTGCTATTAATGTGGCACCATGTGATTAATTAGGATTTGGCAGGATTTTTTAAACATAATTATCTCAATGTCATTCCTCAGAGATGTTGGCAGAGCAAACTGCCGTCGAAATTATTCGAAAAAAGCTGGTATAGTCCCTCGAGCACCTATGAGCAAGCCGAATACCTCAACGTGAATTAAGGCATATTTCAGCTTGAAATAGTTGACTGTAGGCTCATAGATCGACTTCTTCTCAAGGTGGGCCTCGGCTGACTGATGACATTCTACTTCAAAACGTATCGTGGGGTCCACAATGATGCCCTGTTTAGTGTCAGCATTTGTACGCTAAAATATCTACTCGTCTCGTTGACCCATTTTCAGCTAGACAGGGGATTTCTTCTTCTACTATCCAGCCCTTATTTCTTAATGCGGCAGCAATTTTGGATCTTACAAGATGATGTCAAGAGTTCCTCAAGAGCAATCCCTGTTCACAGAATCCCAAGATGTGTGCTAAAGTTTCAATCTCCGGGCAGCCATGTCTGCACCGGGTACCGTCGAGAGATCTGCCGGGAACGGAACGAACAGCTGCTAAATTTGCTGTCATTTTCAGGCTAGATATCACTAGAAGTACTCGGAGGTTATGGATCGATAATGCTGCAACCTAGGCCGGGCACACATGCAGGGCCCTTACGCGCGTTTTCGGACTATGACCGAATGGGACGCTCTGTGTGTGAACTGCGGAGTGAGTTGCTGTTACGGAATCAAATAATAAACTCCGACTTGCATTTAATTTCTACATTTTCAACAACAAACTTAGTCGGAGGACGTAATTAGAATGATAGTGATCAGAAATGTTGATGACAGAAGTGTTTTCGGTAGCTCTCCTTAATTAGTGCGTGCTCGTGCTGTACGTTGCAGCGGCCACTTGTGTTGATGACCATCCTGATTAAGGGGTTTATTATGCACGGTGCTACACAAATTTAAATACATTTAGGAATGCTGTTTGAGATGATTATATTTTTTATTTCAAGACAAGCCTGTTATGGTAAAATGCAGAAACTATTTTTCCTTAAAATAATAATAATAATATTATATTATCAGTAAACAATTTTGTATGCAGTATGATATGGACAATTAATTGCTTTTAAGTTATCATCTTATATATAAAAGTCAATGTGGCTATGTATGTATGTATGTATGTATGTATGTATGTATGTATGTATGTATGTATGTACTCTATACAAATCTACACGCTTTGACCGATATTTGTCAAAGTTTCCACATTTAACGTTCATAATCAGGAGAAGAACATAGGCTACATTAAAATCGGATAAATGGACGTTAAATTAATTAAAAAGATGGAAAATAAAAATAAATACGATGAAACATATATATATATATATATATATAATTTGAACTGGTAATGAAAATTACGGGAAAACGACTGAACGGATTTTAATAAATGACCTCTCATTTTGAAGCTTGGAACTCAAAGTTTTTCGGAAAAATAGTAGTTTTCAGTGAAATGTCAATTTTTAAACATAATTTTCCTATTTTCCAAAATCCATCTGTCGTCAGTTTTGAGAAGTAGCTAATAGCATTCACTTGACTTGATATTACCTTCGCTTTTTTGTAATGGAGCAGCGAAGCGAGCATCAAGTCGTCCGTGTTGCATTTCAGAATAAAACAAAACACATACTATAGTAAACAATATTACACGAAGGCCATGATCTGCAAGAATGCTGACATATTTAGAGCTCAAATTAAATTGATTATTAAAAACTTTACTTACTAAAAATAATTTACAGGTTCGATTCTGTGGTTGTAATTTCTGGGTACAGCTGTGTATTGGATATTAAAAACTACAAAACTTGAGGTGGTTTGATGACATTATTACTATTAGAAATGAAATATTATTGTAGTTAATGCCATGATGTGACTATTTTTCATTAATTAAGTATATTAATGCTATATTGATGATATGAAAGTGAAACGTTTTGGAGTTATATAAGTAGATGTAGAGAATAACTTAAATTAGATTTTTATTTCTATATTTTACTGAGTGGCGGCTATATAGTATATATAATATATGTTACTGAAAGCTATAAAACTTACTTAAGATAATAATATTATTAAAAATCAAATACTTTTATAATTATTAATCAAGTGGGGTTGGGTCTTTTTCATATATTTAATGGCGGTGTGGTGTAGATATTTATATGCGTGGTTCTCTTCAGTATTGGCTCGAGAGAGAGAGTATCTTTCATTGTTATGGAAGCAAATAACTTTCCGAATGTCTGGTATTCTTTATTGAAAATAAATCTGAAAAATGTTTATTTGAACGTCTAATGAACTTAGTTTGCAGCATTTGCTGCACAAGCCGCTAGTTTATGTATAATATTAAAATGCAATCTTATACAGTCAATTGTTCTTTATTATTATCTATTGTATTCAACATCGACTTCCATGAGGCCATGGAAAAATAACACATGAAATAAGATTGTTGATACATCATGAAGGCCAAAATCTAGACAATCTAGCTTGTGTGGCTGTAGCCTGTATATTTTTTCGTTTGGTTTTACTTTGTTTATAGTTTGATTTTCTATTATTTTATTCGTATTTCTGGCGGTGTGGAAGAAGGCCTAATGGCCTTAACTACATCAGAATATATATAAATAAACAAACAAACAAATAAATAAATAAACCAAAACAAATAAACATATATTAAAACAGTTGAACGTAAGGCACATGACGAAATGTTTTCTTTTCTATGCCTGATCTACAGGTGATTAAATTGAGTTAACCCTGGCAGGCATTTGGCTAAGGAGTTCATTAATTCAAGTACGTGAACGCTATAGAAAGATTATTTTTTTTTTTAGGGATGAGGAAAGCTTAGTAAAGACAATTCGTTTTGATTGTCTGTAGTTGGATTTCCGAGATTTCCGAAAAGCCTAACAACCAGTTTAATTAGAAATAGAAGCAGAAAGGAAAACACAGGCAATGACGGGTGATTTCAGTTACTCCGTTATAAAAGTCATACGGAATTTTGAGTTAGCAGAGCATTGCCTCACTGTGACTGTAGAATCCCGGTGACGGTAGATCGTGTTTGTGTGGAGAGATCCTAGGTTTCTGAATGTTTTTCTCGAGATTATCCAGTTTCCCTCATCATCCCTCAGTCACTCTCCTTCTT